>NC_084559.2:33833145-33885645 GCF_033978685.3 Nerophis lumbriciformis | reverse complement strand
GGAAACTAGAATTTCTCGAAAGTCACCACTTTGCCTGACCCCCTTCAGTGACATAGCAAACCCAGGTTGTTCAGCAAGCCCCTCAACAGCATCACGAGTCAGGTTGGTCAGTCTCAACAGATTATAAAAAACATAGTTAATGCGTTCTACATTTTTAGTAGCAGTCACAGGGAAAATAGCACCAATTATAGGAAGGTTCTCGAAACCTGCACAGGATTCAAACCACAATTTATGTTGTGGTGGGACCCTCCTTGGTTGTCCAATTGCATCAAAGTAAACACCCTCAGGGTTTCTCATCAAATCAAAGGAGCCCGTTACACTCCTCCGAGATAAAACATGGCGTCCTCTGCGGGAAGTTAGAGAGGCCGCTGAAACAGGAGTTCCAAGGGGTGTTAATTTGGTACCCTCTAGGGTGACTGGGGTCACCAGTCTAACCATAGCACAAAGCCCAACGGCTGACGTCGGGATTCTAATGTAAAATCTGTGCTCCCCACAATACCAGAATAAGTCAGCTCGTGCCCAAGGGCCTATCCTTGAGCCATCTATCAGGGTGGTGCACCAGGAGGGGGTAATGTCACCCAATTTGTAGGGGGATGAAGGGGGTCCTGTAAATTGCCACAAAGGGAAGAAGTCGGGTGAAATTGTCAACAGGAGGGTGCACACTAACCAACAAATCACAACCTGGCGGTGTGGGTTCAGAAAACAAGGAGATAAGACAGTTTGAGCCATTAGTGTCAGTCAACTTAAAAGGGGCGGGGTAAGTGTGGGGAAAGGGACGTCCACCTAAGCCACAGGTTGCCTGCACCTGCTCCTAAGGTCAAAGCTACCAGGTCTTCAAGGGGGCAGAGGTAGTTAACGCCCTCTCAAGGACATTAATTTTAATAATTCCTTTAGGGTCTGTACCTGTCTGGTCAACCCCCAAAACAACATAAAAGGGACTAGGTATAACACCTGTTCTGGCAATTGTAGGGGAAAGGGGGTTCTGGGACCGATCAAAGTTCCTCTGAAAGGTCATCCCTCTCAGAATAACTTTGAATTGTGGAGGTATGTTGGCATATTAAGGGTCATGGTAGTCTAAGGGCCCTGTGTAGTGGGTTACCTGCTTCCATAAGGGGCACCACTTACCAGAGTATGTTGTCCGCATCCGACACCAATAGTTCAGGTTTGAGTCGTAACAAAGATGGAGGTCACTAGCACGGTAAGAACTAATTTTCCCCTCGCACTTAATCACACTACACAGGTCAGAAAAGTAAGTCTTGCTGTCCCCCTTGACCAAGTCTATTTCAAGTCCGCCGTACGTTCTAAGACACTTGTCAGTCACTGTCGTCGGGAAGGAAGAATTGAGACACAAGGTCAGTAGAGCAAGCCCAAACACCAGTCCGTCAGTGAATCCTACTGGGTATAACATCCTGCCTTTCAGAAATCAAAATCAGAGTAATTCAGGTATCGAGACAGGGATAAACATCAAACTTTTCACTTAATGTAACGACACAAATAGTATGCTGAAAGCAAGCAAGAAAAACTAAGAAACATCTAGCATATAGACTGGTCTCACAATCAATGGTATACAATATTGAAGTTGATCAGAGTATTGTAGGTAGAAAATCTGGAAGATCTACACGACGGTAGACGGCAGCTCAACGGAGAGAGGTGTCTCTCAGCGTCGTCTTTTGGGCCCCTTCCGTGGCAGGCTCCTCCGCGGGAGTGCGGAGGTAGAGGTGGTACCAGGTGTCCCCTGTACCAGCTAGTCGAAGGGCGTAGGACGTCCGTACCACGACCTGGGCTCCGTAAACTTGCGTTTGATGACCTTGATCTTGACCCTCTCAGTGGACGGAAGGGAATCTGGAGTGGCGGGCTGTCATCCTCGAATCTGTACAGAACTGGCACACAAATTCTGCATTTTGTGTAAAATACCATTTTGGTTTTACGCTGATTCCTTCTTCCAGGGGGGTGTTGATCCTGGGAAGGGGCTGACCTGTATGCAGTTCATAGGGTGAAAAACTCAAAGGGCGGTAAAACAGTTTTATTCACGGACATTCGAATGATCATTAACGCTAATTGCAACATGTCAGTCCAATCCAATTTGGTCTGTGCACAGATTTTAGCCAATTCGTTTTTGATATTCTGGTTCATCCTTTCAACCTTACCTTGGGACTGAAGATGGTACCCCCAAACCGAACCTGTGTTCTAATCCAAGAGCATTTTCGACCAAGGCTAAGTGAGTAATTTCAAAATGGGTGCTTTTGTCTGACCTAATCTTTTTGGGGAAACCATGTCGGGGAATTAGGTCATTCACAAGCCATTTAATTACTGATTTTGCATCCTCTTTTGAGGTTGGGGTTGCTTCCGGCCAACCTCTGTGATTGTCAACACAAGTCAGCAAGTATCTTTTCCCTTTCACCGGATTGATCATATCAATGAAGTCAAAAACTATACACGGTTCACCCTCACCTCCTCCATATTCCAAATTGATTTACTAAACTACTATCGATGTGCAAAATCGTTATTTTCAAGTTAAATTTACAAACTTACAGCAATTTAGTTATAACTTCTTCCCCACAGGAATATTGTTAAAGCTATTTTGTTGTACGGAGTTTGAATCCAAAAGTCTGAATCCACCCTCACCTCCCCCCCCTTCTGTTTCTGAAAAAGAGACTGTCAGTAATACTATCACTTTCAGAAACATCTAAGAAAAAGGTCAGCTAATAGTCAAGTATAGCAAGAGCAGGGGCGGAGGACAGGTCATGTTTGAGGTCAATGAAAGTCATTTCAGTCTCTGTGGACCACTGGAGGGTGGTATTAGGGTAGGGGACCCCTTAGCGAAATCAGAAATAACTCAAACTCAACTAAATCCTAAATGTTGTGTACCTTATTCAATATGGTGAAAGCTTCAAAATATGCCTATATTTATACCGACACAAATACTAGAAAAACACTAACCTTATGGCGGATGCTTTTCGCAATAGTAATTTGACATTTCACCACGCCTGGTGGCCACAATAACAAATTAAGTCAAGCTCATGTTGTAGAAAGTCGAATGATGTGGACACGTTTGTTACTGACTACATTCTATCAGACTTCTGTCATGGCGTATGTAATAAGCAACTATAATTTTTTGATATGCTTAAATGTAATGTGTCGTTTTAGCTCAGCTGTTGTGTAGCTGCTAGCTCCTTGTAGCCTATAGCCGGGGTGTCCAAAGTGCAGCCCATAGCTATGTGAAAATGTGGTTTTGGGTGTCGGTGCAATGAGTGGCAGCTACGCCGTGTTTTATCATTGGACCTAAGTCTTTGGTTTTGTAGGCGGGGCAAAGAGCAAGGGAACAATGTGGGACAGCAATTGTGTCCATCTTATACTATGCTAGTTGTAGCAAAGATATGTCAACATGAGCAGCCACACCTTGAGTTCCAACATATATAAATATAAAGGAGTCAAAGGCCTCCTGGCATGAACATGAGGCGAGTCGGGTGGCGGTACACACGGAAGCATCTCAGTCAGCCAGGGTTTTCACTGATAGAGCAGCTGGAGATGTCAGCCATTTCTGGTGTTTCAGGCTGTGGTAGGAGCTCATGGAGGAGCTTTGGTAGTGGTGTCGCAGCTTGGTGGTTGAGCCGTCAGGTAACACCAGGAAGGTTCCTTCTGTGCGATATTGAATGTCAGGGTACAGTTTGTAAAGGAGGTCATTACCAATTAGGCAAGGTGTGTGCAGGTCAACCACAAAGGGGTGCTTCAGCGAGAGTCCAGCAATCTGAACCGGAAGAGGTTTGGTGACCGGTAACATTCTTGTGACCTCAGCGAAGCCTTCGACCTTCAAAAAGGAAGCACACAGTTTCTTTGGTACCTCTGCATTCAGAAATGAGTGGGTGGCACCAGTGTCAATCACAAACTGATAACATTGTCCGTTGACACTTATGTCCAGCAGGGGGCCTGTCTGTATATCCTGTTGGGTCTCCTGCCTTGGGCGTCCTTTGCCATGCCTGTATGATGTTTTGGCTGCAATTGGGAGCCTGTCTCGTTCAGAGGAGATAGGACATTCACGTTGCCAGTGACCCGGCTGGTCACAGATGAAACAGTTTTCACCCTGTTTTGGCCTTAAAGCACCGTGTCCACCACCCGAGTCCAACCGTCTGGTCACACGTCTGGTGTCCTCCACCTGCTGGGACTCAAAAGCAAGGTCACCCACTGCTGAATATACGCTAGCTGATCTTTGACCTTTTGGTTCTTTTAACTTTTCATCTTCAGCGATCTGTAATTTAAGTAGTTGTTTCCTTGTTACTCTACCACCATCCTGCTCTGTCCAATTTTGCATGTGATGAATAAGATGTCCCTGCCCTGTGTTGTTTTTGGCACCGTGTATATCAGGGTTAGCTTTGTTTAAAGTGTTTAGCCAAAGGTTCCCTCCCTGAGGTACAGGTGGGAAAGCAAGGTCAACAATGGCTTGCATGTCTGTGACGGCAAAATATTTATTCTGAAAGTGGCCCCTAATAGCAGCTTTATGTGTCAACAATGTCTGGTATGCACGCGCGAGGTTGCCATCTGCCGGAGGAAAATGGTCAGACGTGCCGATGTCTTAGAGAGGGCGTGTGAGTACCTCCCTCTCTTGGCACCCGAGAAGGGAGTGGACCAGAGAGCTTAGTTTCTGTTTCCACCACCAGGGCTCCTCCTGTGACTGTCAACAGTGAGTACAAAGACGCTTCCGGCTTTACGTCATAGGGCGGTGGCTTAGTCAAAGTCTGGGTGGGTCGTTTGAATAGTTTCGCAGAAGTGCGACAGCCCGTCCATTTTATCTTATTCTTCTCTAACTTTCTTTTCTTTATTTACAAACGTTTAAGTTCACGACTTTTCGAGTATTGTAAACTCCCTCTTAACCCTTATTTTTCAAACGTTCTCCTTTTTTCTTTTTTCTTTTTTTTTTTTTAAACTCTACCTGCCAATTTCATTGTTGACAACAGTACATTCATCACACTCCCCCCCCCCCCCCCCCACCCCCACCCCCACCGCCATCACATTCCGTGGCCATCTCATCTATTTTTTCTCAATCTTCACCTGTGCTCTTTATTGTATCATACAAAATGACTTGAACCCAGAACTCTTTTAGGGGAGACCAAACCCCCAGGGCGAGCCACACCCGACTATTTGCTTACTCGTCAGTGAAGCAGCCCGTCACGGTAATCTATCTTTATCGTATTATTCAAACGGACTCTAACCCAAGAATATAACATACGAAAGGACTTGAACCTCCATCTTTATCGTATTATTCAAACGGACTCTAACCCAAGAATATAACATACGAAAGGACTTGAACCTCCATCTTTATCGTATTATTCAAACGGACTCTAACCCAAGAATATAACATACGAAAGGACTTGAACCTCCATCTTTATCGTATTATTCAAACGGACTCTAACCCAAGAATATAACATACGAAAGGACTTGAACCTCCAACACAAGTGAAAGATTTAAGACGCAATGACATGAGTTGGCCACCATATGCAATGACGGACAAGGCCAAAAGCACCCAATCCATCAAAATGTCCACTCTGTGTCTGGGGTACAAACAGTGTTTGACTTACATACTTCAAGACAGACTCCTAAAGCAGATTTTAGAAAAAAGGCTCTGCTTACCTTGTTTTATGTTTGGCCAACAATTGAGTCTGTCCAGAAGAGTGCAAGAGGTGTCCAATTCTCAGCGTGTCGCCCGGACGGGCCCCCAATTTGTTGCGTTTTGGACCAGTTGTTCCTCCCAGGGAATTCAAGTCACAATTCGCTCCCAAGTTCTTTCCGACACTTAAAGCTGAGTTGAAAAACCACCAGAGACAGAATAGGTATTTTGTTGTATATATTCTCAAAGCTTTGACAATATACATTTTAGATTGAGACCAGTCTAACCCTAGAACCTTCTATCCCGCACACCCAAAATGGTCTCTCTTCCCAACGCCCAAAAACCTCTCTTCCCTTCCACCTCCCTAGCCATAACAAAAGCACAACGTCTCCCTAGCCATAATACATTCCAAAGAACTCAAGGTTAACACACAGAGTTTGCTTGCTGACAGAGCATCAAGAGAAGAAGTGGAAAAGACGAGCTGTTTTCAAATATGACAAAGAAATGGAAGAAGTACAACTTAAATTCGGATATATGTAAATATCTGCCTCCGACACACTCTATGCGGTTTGAATTTTATACATTTTACTCTATTAAACGATTAATCCATGCAACAGAATATAAATTAAAGTTTTTTTGTAATCAAACTAGGGATGGTTACTTTTCACAATTGAATTAATATAGTACCAATTCCTGGTACCTGGGAATTGATACCAGTACTCAACGTTACCAACTTTTAGTACTTGTGTGTGTGTTAATAAATGTTAATTGTTTAATAATAAAATCTGTTTTTTGAATGTAACATTTAAAAAATGGGCTGATTATGATAACTGTGCTGTCTAGTTGTCTAGCCGAGCTAGGAAGTAGTCTTTGCCATGTAACTGAATGTGCCGGTCTAGTCTTATGTTGAGCCCTACAAAGTGTCTATACTATATTTATTGTATTTATTACACACCAACTGTTTGGTTGTTGCGGTAGCGTGTATACGACAAAGCCAATGCAAATGAGCATCAAGCAGTTTGGCTGAATCCACTCTGATTTCTGCATGATTGCTTATTTCCTTGCCAAGTGTTTAAGCCAGTGTTTAGTCTGCAAGTAGATGTGACATCAGAAGCAACAAAGGTATCGAAATATGGCAGAATTTGACTTTATGGGAATCCATAATGGGTAATACAGACATAATTCGGTCTGTGCCTAAAATATTACCGATTTCAATCTATGTGAGGGGGCATGCACAAGAAAAGAAAAAAAAAATCTAAACTAGACTAGACTTCCTTTTATTGTCATTCAGATTTGAACTTTACAGTACAGATAAGAACGACATTTTGTTGCATTAGCTCGTTGTAGTGCAGGATAAAAGAGCAATAAGGTGCAGATATAATGGCACTTTTTATATAGAGAAGGCAGCACACTTGCGCCAAGATAAGGGTGGTTATTTGCCGGCGTGTCTTTCTAAAACGGAGGCGTTCGTATTCCGCCTTTTACAAAAGTCACCTCTGCAAGGGGGTGGGGGCGGGGGATCAACTTGCAACTGCAGAGGATCACATTCACACCTGTGTAATGTAATTGTTTTCAACTATTGGGAGCAGATTAATGATTGTTTTCTGGGGACTGTTGTCTGGGTGTGACATCAGATGGCTATGACAGTACTTGTGTTGTTTTGTGTGTAATTTTATTGCAGCACTCATCCATAATCTTTTTTATCTCACCGTATGAAATATAACTTACTTCACTAATTATTATTTATGTATTTATTTTTAATGTTATTAATTATGGAGTATATTTTGAATAAATTGAGAACAGGAAGTGAACAAAAGTTTTAGCAACTGCTATGTGAAGGAAAAGGGGTAAGATTAAATAAGCTCTGCTTCTTCCTACTCCTTTTCGAACATCTTGAATAGAGAAACTGGAAATTGCGATGTATCATGTATGCAAGCATGTTCAAACTAAACACAAACTCAACTCAACTCACACATGCACTGTGTTTGTCCACAGCACCAGCACAGTGGCAGACTCCTACAGGCAGATCAACGTCACCTATGGCAACAAAACCGTATTGGAAGAAGGCTACTATTATCTCAACAACTTCAACAACATTCTCAGAAGTTTTGGTAAAGAAGTAAATTTTTATATAAATAGAACTATATATATATATATATATATATATATATATATATATATATATATATATATATATATATGTATGTGTGTGTGTGTGTGTGTATATATATATATTTGTATATATATATATATATATATATATATATATATATATATATATATATATATATATATTTGTTGTCTTTGCCTATTGTGTATTTGTAAGTCTTTAAAAAATAACAATTAAAAAAAAAAAAATTAGAACATGTAGACAATACAGTATCTATTGTATTTATTTAGTACAGTAGTTACATTAGTAATGTACTATAGCCCAGTGTTTTCTTAGCAGATGCTTTAAGGGTCAATAAAACAATATTATTATTAAATGTACACAATATAACTATAATATAATTAGATTAATTATTAGAATAATATAAATATCTAGTTAATATAAATAGAGTAATATAAATATAATTAGAGTAATATAATTATATAAATACTATTTCATTAAAAACAATAATTCACTTATAGAAGACCTCTGGTCCAATGTGTTTTACTGCTCTTTAACACAGTAGCCATTTTGACATATTAATACAGAAAAGTAAGTATTGTTAGACTGTAAAGAGACCGATACTAAGAATGATACTGGCATTGCTAAAACAATAAATCTAACAATTAGGGTTGTGAATCTCTGGGCACCAGTCTTGGTGATAATGATTTGATTCAGAATCGATTCTCGATTCAAAACGATTCTTGATTCAAAATCAATACTTTTTAATAACATTGGTGCTAGTTCTATGATTAATTACATTCCTCCATAAAATAGATAAACATCTCTGATACATGTACAGTATATGTGTTACTTTAAAGAAAACTGGTTTAATTAAAAAAAAAAAAATTCTACCTAAACATTTAATAAAGTCAAATACAAATAAGGCAAGAGAAGTATCCCACACTTCTCTTTTTCTAAAGTAAATCTGTACAGCAGATAAATCTATAATATGATTTGATTTGCCTGAGTGGCTGGACAGGACTGATTAATTACATTTTTTTAAATAAAAATTTAGTCAATTTTAGATTATTTTTCAATTGATTAGGAATCATTACAAAAAAGAATTGCGATTCATTCAAAAATATATATTTTTTTGACACCCCTACTAACAATGGCTTTTTGTAAAGTACCGTGCATCTACGGTAATTGTTTTGCTGTGTAAATGAACTCTGATGTTTGTCTTCTTTTCCTTCAGTGACTCTTTTTGAGCTGACTGTGGTCAACAACTGGTACATCACAATGGTGAGATGATAACATAATGACGTTACAGTATGTCGTACTGTAACGTCATTACGCTTAAGTCAGGGGCTCAGGCGTGACAGAAAATAATCTGTTACTGCCTGCTTTTCACTGCTCGCCCCCTCTACTCTTTTTGTAGGAAGGCGTGACGTCCATGACGAGCCACTGGAGTCGTTTGTACTTCATGACCTTCTACATTGTCACCATGGTAACGTGGTGTTACTCCTAAATGAAGGCCCTCCTTCTTTCCATTTTTATTCAAATGTATAACGTCCTTTACATTCTCTTCAGGTGGTCATGACCATCATTGTGGCGTTCATCCTGGATGCCTTCGTGTTCCGCATGAACTACAGCCGCAAGAACCGGGAAACACTGGAGAACCCAGAAGGTCTGTCTGTCTGTCTGTCTGTCTAAACCACCTCAGAAAACACTTGGCTCTCCATGTGCCACTATAATGACCTACTGTACATTAAAATACAGTAGCGTAGTAGGCCTAAGTATTCATAAAAAACTAGGGTGAGGTTTTATTTAACAAGTATATTACATTTTTTTGGCCAGTGTAATATTACACACAGTTTGAACAGTAACAATGGGTTTGAATATTTAATTAAGTGATTATTTGGCGTACCACTAGATGGGGCCCACGTACCACAGTTTTTATTTATTTCTTTATAATTTTATATATATATATATATATATATATATATATATATATATATATATACCGTATTTTTCGGAGTATAAGTTGCTCCGGAGTATAAGTCGCACCGGCCGAAAATGCATAATAAAGAAGGAAAAAAACATATATAAGTCGCACTGGAGTATAAGTCGCATTTTTGGGGGAAATTTATTTGATAAAACCCAACACCAAGAATAGACATTTGAAAGGCAATTTAAAATAAATAAAGAATAGTGAACAACAGGCTGAATAAGTGTACGTTATATGAGGCATAAATAACCAACTGAGAACGTGCCTGGTATGTTAACGTAACATATTATGGTAAGAGTCATTCAAATCACTATAACATATAGAACATGCTATACGTTTACCAAACAATCTGTCACTCCTAATCGCTAAATCCCATGAAATCTTATACGTCTAGTCTCTTACGTGAATGAGCTAAATAATATTATTTGATATTTTACGGTAATGTGTTAATAATTTCACACATAAGTCGCTCCTGAGTATAAGTCGCACCCCCCGCCAAACTATGAAAAAAACTGCGACTCATAGTCTGAAAAATACGGTATATATATATATATATATATATATATATATGTGTGTGTGTGTGTGTACGTGTTTATACATATTCAGGTTTATTTATTTATATATATATATATATATATATATATATGTATATATATATATATATATATATATATATATATTAGAGATGCGCGGTTTGCGGACACAACCGCGGAGTCCGCGGATAAACCGCGGGTCGGGCGGGTAAAAATAGATTTTAAATAGATGCGGGCGGATGGCGGTTGAACCAATTCGGAAATATATATACATAGTTAAATGTTGTTACCCACATACGAAAAACGAGCAGCACTCTTTAAAACAGTCAATTATTCTTCAGGCACTGCAGCACAACACAACACAACAGAAGAAGAAGAAAAAAAGAAAAAGATGGCACCGCGTCCCAGCAACAAGTGGCGCAAGTGAGCGCTCCTTCAGCGCAGCAGGGCGCATTTTAGAGGCCAGGCGCTCTCGCCTGAATCCTGGCACTGTAGATGCCCTTTTATTCCTGCATAGTGCTAAAAAAAAAAAAAAGTAAGTAGACATACGGTTGGATATGTTAAACGAATTAGTCTACGTTACCTAGGCTATACCAAATAAGCCCATGTCTAACCTATATTGAGTTCGGTCAGCTGAATAATTTTGATGGTTACGTGTTGTTTGGGCGCACTACAATGCAAAGGAATTAAGGCAATTGCGTTGTTTATTGTGTTTTTTTTCTATTCGAGATATACTACTGTGTGTTAATTATTTGGCCTCGCTTTCAAGTGACGCGCATCTCCGATTGGCGACAATGTAAAGATATTTAGCCTGCTTTGTTTGTCGCGACCGTCTATTTTCATTATAATTCAAGTTTGATGATAAAGTGCAGTCTGATGGGTTTGATTTCCCCCCTTCAGCTATTTGCCTTGGCCAATAAGTTGCAGGTAATTTATTATTATTATTTATTTAATTTATTTTTGTTTAAATAGGGATGACATACATATGTTATTTTATAATTTAAGTTTGTGCGCGTGATTGACAGCCTAAGGCTTATGAGGCACATTTTTTTTTATTTTTTTTTATTTCAACTTAAAAACGTATGAGCCTATGCCTATGCCTACAACATATTTATTTTCCTGCCTGTCGTTGACAATGGAGATTGTCTGATATTTTGTCATGGCTGCAGAGGTTCATCTTTGTCGCGAAATTGTTCACTGTTTCACTGTGCACCCCGCCCTCGTCCCTATTTGAGCATTATAACGTTAACAAGTTAATGTTCATTGAAATAAATTCAGAACATTTTTTTTACCTAACGAAAATATAGGCCTAGTCTTTCTAAAACATTTTTTTAACTTCTTAAAAGCCTTGTTCTGCTTGCTGCAACAGCGCGCACAAAGTGTGAGGAACGCACTCCTGATCTGAGGACATTGGCAACAATAGTCAACACTTTAACGTAAATGACAATAATATTATAATAATGATAAATAATATTATCACGCATTAATATCTCTTAGCCACTAAGGCACGCATTGAATGTCTCTGCTACATTGGATCAGTCTCCTTTCTTTAACAGGCAAAAGCTTTATAACCTCACTAATGCCTTGCATCGTCTATATTAGATATATAACAACGGGCGGGTGTGGTTTTGATAAAATGTTGGTTCGGGTGAATGGCGGATGGATGACGACTTTTGTGATGCGGTTGCGGATGAAATAATTGCCTATCCGCGCATCTCTAAAATATATATATATATATATATATATATATATATATATATATATATATATATATATATATATATATATATATATATATATATTCCATGTTCACTTCCTGTATGAGTAATTGACCACAGTGGGATGCAGCGTGCAAACAGTTGAGTCGTGTGTTTTGCTCCTCACTCTAGCTGAGAATGGAATCGTGTTTGAGGTGGAAGTTGGCCGAGAAGAAGCTCTTTCCACTCTGGAGTTGTACAAACTAACGTGTCCTGCACAGTCGTCTCTCAGCTCGCTGCACGGAGTCATACAGGCCATCGACCGTAGTGGGGTAAGAACAATAACTATTATTACACTTAGGGCAGGGGTGTCCAAAGTGCGGCCCGCAGCGCGATTTTTATTGGCCCGCGACACATTCTATAGACAAACTAAACAGGTCCCAAAACTCAATCAATCAAATTAGATTAAAAACTATGAAAAATTCAACGGGACCAAATCCCCCAAAAATGGGACCTGAAAACCAAACTGGCCGACACCCTGAGCATCTTACTGTATAAGGTCTTTGAGGATTTCCGTGTGTCCTGTCATGATGAAAAAGTATACACATTTCTTGTGTGACATGATATGTTTTTGAGTGTACTAAAGCCCTCAAAAGCGTTTCAGTTGACTGTATAATAGCAATAACAGTAAATACAAGCTTACTTTAAATACAAATAAAATCATTATTAAAATAATCATGAATGATTTTATTGCTTTGTTATCTATAACACAAAGCTAAGATGTAGAAGTGTTTTTTAAATGTTAGCATATGTTCACCTACATTGTTTTGGTTTGAGTATTTTTCATATACAAAATGTATAAAAGTGGCCCTCGCATCCTTCAATTTGTCTCTATGTGGCCCTCACTGAAAAATGTTTGGACACCTCTGACTTAGGGACAAACTATTTTTCTACAGAAAATAAACACACAGCATTAACATCTTTCATAGCATAAGTACTATACAATAATTAATATTTTATGTTTCTTCCGCCAAGGAAAATACACTATAGGTCTATTGTTTATTTTATTTTTTTTTTAACTAAATTGGTTAAAATATTTCTGTATATGTGTGTGCTTTTTGAGCACAATCCACATTATCGTAATAGTATTGATAACCGCAATATGAAATGTTCATATCGTTAGTTGAGGTGTGAATCTTTGGGCACCTCACGACTCGATCCAATTCCAATTCCTGGGGTGACGATTCCATTCACCACGATTCTGACCTAAAAAGATATAAAAAAAAAAAAAAAATTAAAACTTTTTTTTTTTTAAATACATTTTTGGAAACGATGAATCGATTTAGAATTAGGATGAATAAGAATCGCGATTTGTTTTTTTTGTGCACCCCTAATTGTTACATCCCTAACCACACGTTTGCCTACTGTTCCTTTATCGACTATGAAGAAAGTTATTGATCAAAAGTAAATGTTTAAAGGGATGGAAGAATCAATTCAACTTCTCATGACGTCATGGTCTTTTTTAGACCACAAACTAGTTGAGTCTGAATCAACAGCGTCTCCATTTTGCCTCAATGGTTTCAAGATCTAATCAATAATCCATTCTGATATAATTTTTGAAAATCTCTCCTCGCTCCTGCTGCAGAGTGAGCTGCCTTCATCCTTCCTGGTGTACCAAGGGAGGAGGTCCAGGACCAAGTGTGACCTCAGCATGAAAATGTATGCAGAGGAGATGCAGGTGAGACAACATCATTTTCACTCGGCTTGTTTTGGTGACAGGTGACACTTCCTCATCTTCCTCCTGCAGGAATGGTATTTGGAGTATTCAAGGGAAAACCTTCCTCAACCAGACCAAAACCGGGAACACGACTTGGACAGTCCTACCTCCAACCCACCTTTTGTCCCCGCACCTCAGCTGGACTCACAAATCGAACATTACAGTATTAACTAACGTAGTGACACGCTTGTCTTTTGGACCGCTGTGAGTTGACAATATGGTGACTTTTCTCAGGACTCGGACAGACAAGTGGTACATTGTGACCAGAGACGGCAGCGTGTTAATATTATTACACTACATAATGTACAGTACATACACTCTATGAGGCTCCTTTCATTAAAGTCTCGATTATTCTGTATATACAAATATGTTCTTCAGCAATATTCATGTTTTAATGCAGCAATAGCCTTCGGGGTCAAAGGTTACTCCTTTTTAGATATGGCGTCCAAATAGGTTTTGTATATTTACTAAAAACAAATCAATTTGTCTTTGTACTGTATTAAATTATATTATTGTTGTACTTCACAGCGCCTTAACTGTAGTCAGTAAATGTTGTACAGGTGAAACGTCACATAGGAATATCGTGCAAAAGTTCCATTATTTCAGCAATTCAACTTCAAATGTGAAACTAATATGGGATATCAACTGCAAACTGCAAAACATGCAAAGGGAGATACAGTATGTCCAGCCTTTATTTGTTATCATTTTGATCATCGGGGCTTACATCCATCCATTTTCTACCGCTTATTCCCTTTGGGGTCGCGGGGGGCGCTGGAGCCTATCTCAGCTACAATCGGGCGGAAGGCGGGGTACACCCTGGACAAGTCGCCACCTCATCGCAGGGCCAACACAGATAGACAGACAACATTCACACTCACATCCACACACTAGGGCCAATTTAGTGTTGCCAATCAACTTATCCCCAGGTGCATGTCTTTGGAAGTGGGAGGAAGCCGGAGTACCCGGAGGGAACCCACGCAGTCACGGGGAGAACATGCAAACTCCACACAGAAAGATCCCGAGCCCGGGATTGAACCCAAGACTACTCAGGACCTTCGTATTGTGAGGCAGATGCACTAACCCCTCTTCCACCGTGAAGCCTCGGGGCTTACAGTTTTTGCAATTTGAGGTTTTCATAAGCTGCAAGCCATAATCATCAAAACGATATCAAAAGAAAGCTTGAAATATATTGAGTTGAAGAAAGTTATGAGCCTATGTCATATATTGGTTTCACTTTTTAAATCTAATTGCTGGAATTGACAAATTTTGCATGATGTTCAGATTTGTTTAGTTTTACCTATATTTAAACCTCATGCCTTAGTTCTGTGGCTCTTCTGATCAGTATTAACAACAAATAGTTTGAACACACTCCTTTTGCAGCTCAAATCCAAAATGGTCTATTTTGTATAACTGCTGCTTTTTAATAAACTCTTGAAATGTGTGTTTCTGACCAGTAATTTACAGAATTTGCAAAAAATTATATTTAAAAACCAGTGTAACAATATGTAAAAAGGCACAGACTGCTTCACATTACATTTAGTGAACAGCAAAAGGTATGATTCTGACCCTATTCATCTAAAAAAAGTGTATCAGATTTTTGGCACAATAGTCTTCAGTCCTTCCTGAGCAAAAACTGTTTTTCTCCAGAATATAAAAACCCAGCAAGCATGTTGGCAGTAGTCAAGTGCGGTAAAATAAGTGCTTGAAAGTCACAGTGTGTCTCTCTTAGATGGAGCCGAACTCGGTGAGCAGCGCGACCACCAGGAAGGCGGCGTAGAAGACGAGGAGGACAATGCCGTACGGTCGTCCCAAGTGGAAGCGGCTCAGTGGAACGACGACGAAAGAAAAGACCAGAGACAACCCCAGCGATCCTGCCAGAACCCACGTCAACGTTCCCTCCGGTTCCAGCTGAGGAGGAGAACAGCAGTGTTGGAAAAAGTAGGAGAGTGGGTGAGAGAGAGAAAGTGAGAGTGAGTGAGTGTGAGACAGAGAGTGAGAAAGAGTGATTAAGAGTGAGAGAGAGACCTGCACGTCTGTGTGTGATTTCATCATCTGCACCAGACAGCCCAAGCCAACTCCAAACAGCATGTCTGGTGGTGATGCGGTCAAGGGGCAGACATGAAGAATAAACACACAGATTGAACTGAAGCACACAGTGTAGGCACAACCCTAATATCTAATTAAGAATCATTTAAAAAATGAATGTGTAGCTACTCATAGATCAAGGGTGTCCAAAGTGTGGGCCGGGGGCCATTTGTGCCCCACAGCTCATTTCTTAAGGGCCCGTGGAACATTCTAAAAAAACTATTTAAGAAAAACCAAAACATAAAAAAGTGGAATAAAAGAACAAACAGGTGAAATGTAACAAGACTCTAATTGACTCTAATAACAAAGCTGCCATGCAGACTGTTTTTTCTTTAAAGGTGGCATAGCTCAAAAAAGAATAATGAATCAAAATCAATGTTGTGAAGTGAATTATATTTATGTAGCGCTTTACATAGTGCAACCCATTTTCTACATCTTGTAAGTTACATTTAAACCCAAGTGGGTGGCACTGGGAGCAGGTGGTTAAGTGTCTTGCCCAAGGGCACAATGACAGTGACTAGGATGGAAGCAGGGATCAAACCTGGAACTCTCAAGTTGCTGGCACGGCAGCTCTATCAACCGAGCCACACCGCCCCATTAGGAATTATTGACCTATTCAAGGCTCCAATTATTTAACATCAAATAATCCACTTTGAAATATATATTTTTAGGGGGAAAAAAAGCAATTTTGGCAATTTTTTTGTTTGCCATATAAAGAATAAATATTTATTTGACAAAAATGGCATAAAACGAACAAAAAAGCCAACATAAAAATATTAAAAACATATAATCAACAGATAGATCTGAAGTTGATCTACAGATTTTAGCGTTGAAAGTAAAAAAAATAGTTTACACTTTTATGAGTGGGACCCTTTTGGATATTCAAGTAATTTAGTGGGTTGGGTTTTTTTTAAACTGTCATTGCTCCAAAAATAACAATGACTCAATGGTGTTACGAATTATTGACCTATTTTAAGGTTCAAATTATTTCACATCAATTATTCCACTTTGAAATTTTTTTGTGAGTGAAAATATTGCATATTTTCTGTGTTTGCCATTAAAAAAGGGTGTTGACGAATTTTTTTTTTACAACAGACCTTGATCTAGAGATTCAAGCGTGGAGTAAAAAATAAAAATAATGTTTTATTTACATTTTAATGACCGGAACCCCTAAAGGTTAAACAAAACCTATATATTGTATTGGTTTTGAAAATGAAAAATATCAAAATGGCCCCTGCATGCTCTGAATCTTCAGTTTGTGGCCCTCAGTGGAAACACTTTGGACACCTCTGTCATAGATGGAAAATAATGTTTTGTCATGACACACCTTGGGAACAAAGCAATTAAGAAGACATACAAATACAATACTAAAAAAAAAAAGAAGACAAAAATGTATAAAACCAACAGTATGAATAATAACATCAATAAAAGTTGTTTAATGCTTTAATCCTAAAATTGATTGATTGATACAAAAATGTTGTATTTATTTATTTATTTTATGGATTCTGGAAAACTATGAACCGATTTAGAATTGAATGAATAAAAATCGCGATTTGAATGTGAATCGATTTTTTCTGACCATGCCTAATATTTAATCTTGCTTAAATTTGACTTTTTTAATAATCTTAACTTGATTGTCTAGTTTTTGCTTGTTTTTCTGTCCTGGACAAGCAACATTACCACCAAAAACGACCATAAACTGATACTATTAGGGCTGCTGAAAAAGATCGATTCACATCCGAATTGCGATTCTTACTCACCCGATTTAAAATGGATTCACAGTTTTCAAGAATCGATTTTTTAAAATACCCTTTTTAGACTGTGCTTACTTGCTGTGCATTTAGGTCGTACGTCCGCAGACAACGTGCGCTTTTGTCACCTATTTTGTAAAGCTTTTATCATTTATGTACTATATACCGTATTTTTCGGATTATAAGTCGCACCGACCGAAAATGCATAATAAAGAAGGAAAAAAACATATATAAGTCGCACTGGAGTATAAGTCGCATTTTTGGGGGGAAATTTATTTGATAAAACCCAACACCAAGAATAGACATTTGAAAGGCAAATTAAAATAAATAAAGAATAGTGAACAACAGGCTGAATAAGTGTACGTTATATGACGCCATACTTGCCAACCTTGAGACCTCCGATTTCGGGAGGTGGGGGTAGGGGTGGGCGTGGTCGGGGGCGTGGTTGGGGGCGCGGTTGGGGCGTGGCTAAAAGGGGAGGAGTATATTTACAGCTAGAATTCACCAAGTCAAGTATTTCATAGATTATATATATATATATATATATATATATATATATATATATATATATATATATATAAAGAAATACTTGACGTTCAGTGAATTCTAGCTATACAGGTAAAAGCCAGTAAATTAGAATATTTTGAAAAACTTGATTTATTTCAGTAATTGCATTCAAAAGGTGTAACTTGTACATTATATTTATTCATTGCACACAGACTGATGCATTCAAATGTTTATTTCATTTAATTTTGATGATTTGAAGTGGCAACAAATGAAAATCCAAAATTCCGTGTGTCACAAAATTAGAATATTACTTAAGGCTAATACAAAAAAGGGATTTTTAGAAATGTTGGCCAACTGAAAAGTATGAAAATGAAAAATATGAGCATGTACAATACTCAATACTTGGTTGGAGCTCCTTTTGCCTCAATTACTGCGTTAATGCGGCGTGGCATGGAGTCGATGAGTTTCTGGCACTGCTCAGGTGTTATGAGAGCCCAGGTTGCTCTGATAGTGGCCTTCAACTCTTCTGCGTTTTTGGGTCTGGCATTCTGCATCTTCCTTTTCACAATACCCCACAGATTTTCTATGGGGCTAAGGTCAGGAGAGTTGGCGGGCCAATTTAGAACAGAAATACCATGGTCCGTAAACCAGGCACGGGTAGATTTTGCGCTGTGTGCAGGCGCCAAGTCCTGTTGGAACTTGAAATCTCCATCTCCATAGAGCAGGTCAGCAGCAGGAAGCATGAAGTGCTCTAAAACTTGCTGGTAGACGGCTGCGTTGACCCTGGATCTCAGGAAACAGAGTGGACCGACACCAGCAGATGACATGGCACCCCAAACCATCACTGATGGTGGAAACTTTACACTAGACTTCAGGCAACGTGGATCCTGTGCCTCTCCTGTCTTCCTCCAGACTCTGGGACCTCGATTTCCAAAGGAAATGCAAAATTTGCATGGTTGGGTGATGGTTTGGGGTGCCATGTCATCTGCTGGTGTCGGTCCACTCTGTTTCCTGAGATCCAGGGTCAACGCAGCCGTCTACCAGCAAGTTTTAGAGCACTTCATGCTTCCTGCTGTTGACCTGCTCTATGGAGATGGAGATTTCAAGTTCCAACAGGACTTGGCGCCTGCACACAGCGCAAAATCTACCCGTGCCTGGTTTACGGACCATGGTATTTCTGTTCTAAATTGGCCCGCCAACTCCCCTGACCTTAGCCCCATAGAAAATCTGTGGGGTATTGTGAAAAGGAAGATGCAGAATGCCAGACCCAAAAACGCAGAAGAGTTGAAGGCCACTATCAGAGCAACCTGGGCTCTCATAACACCCGAGCAGTGCCAGAAACTCATCGACTCCATGCCACGCCGCATTAACGCAGTAATTGAGGCAAAAGGAGCTCCAACCAAGTATTGAGTATTGTACATGCTCATATTTTTCATTTTCATACTTTTCAGTTGGCCAACATTTCTAAAAATCCCTTTTTTGTATTAGCCTTAAGTAATATTCTAATTTTGTGACACACGGAATTTTGGATTTTCATTTGTTGCCACTTCAAATCATCAAAATTAAATGAAATAAACATTTGAATGCATCAGTCTGTGTGCAATGAATAAATATAATGTACAAGTTACACCTTTTGAATGCAATTACTGAAATAAATCAAGTTTTTCAAAATATTCTAATTTACTGGCTTTTACCTGTGTGTGTGTGTGTGTGTGTGTGTGTGTGTGTGTGTGTGTGTGTGTGTGTGTGTGTGTGTGTGTGTGTGTGTGTGTGTGTGTGTGTGTGTGTGTGTGTGTGTGTGTGTGTGTATATATATATATATATATATATATATATATATATATATATGTACGTATATATATGTATTTTATTATATATATATATTTATTTTATTATATATATATATATATATATATATATATATATATATATATATATATATATATATATAAAATAAATACTTGAATTTCCGTGTTCATTTATTTACACATATACACACACATAACACTCATCTACTCATTGTTGAGTTAAGGGTTGAATTGTCCATCCTTGTTCTATTCTCTGTCACTATTTTTCGAACCATGCTGAACACCCTCTCTGATGATGCATTCTGTGTGGCACGCACAAAAGTGCTTTCATCAAATGCACTAGATGGCAGTATTGTCCTGTTTAAGAGTGTCACAACATTGCTGTTTACGGCAGACGAACTGCTTTACGGTATACAAAAACATGACTGCTGTTGTTGTGTGTTGTGCTGGGAGGACGTTAATGAAACTGCCTAACAATAAACCCACATAAGAAACCAAGAACTCACCCTCCATCCTTCTACAGTTATAACGTTATTGGGCAGGTATGCTGTTTATGTTGTGGGTTAGCGGACTCAGGTCCTCATGGACCGGAGTCCGCCTGAATTTCGGGAGAAAATTTGTCCCGGGAGGTTTTCGGGAGAGGCGCTGAATTTCGGGAGTCTCCCGGAAAATCCGGGAGGGTTGGCAAGTATGTATGACGCATAAATAACCAACTGAGAACGTGCCTGGTATGTTAACGTAACATATTATGTTAAGAGTCATTCAAATAACTATAACATATAGAACATGCTATACGTTTACCAAACAATCTGTCACTCCTAATCGCTACATCCCATGAAATCTTATACGTCTAGTCTCTTACGTGAATGAGCTAAATAATATTATTTGATATTTTACGGTATTGTGTTAAAAATTTCACACATACGTCGCTCCTGAGTATAAGTCGCACCCCCGGCCAAACTATGAAAAAAAACTGCGACTTATAGTCCGAAAAATACGGTAACTCAATGGGACAATCGGTTTGAATCAGAAATCAACTCCGAATTGAATCGTCACCCCAAGAATCTGAATCGAATCGTGAGTTGTTATGAGATTCAGGTGCCTGCTATTTTTACTGGATTTGAATCAATGTTTGTGGCATCAGTCGATTGATATTATCAGTTTTGTCTGGATTTGCCCCAAATGAATGGATAATGCGTGGTCATGTGACCACTGGTCCACAGAGCAACAAGCATGCTCGCTTGGTGAATTATTTTCAAGTTTCATCTTCAGATTAAAACAATCAGTATCGGATATCATATAATGGTAAGAAAGGGAATATCGAGCATCCATAATCAATGTTGGAGTTTTCTTTTTCTTAGAAATAGTTACAAATATCTTAAACAAATGGACTCTGTAGCTATAGAAATGTGGTGTGATGAGTCCAATAGTCTACTCTATATTTTCTTCCATGATTGTGATGCTCTGCAAAAGATGAGAATAAATGTCATGACGTGACAATCAAGAGAATGCGATCCTTCAGACACAAAAAGAGGGCAGATAGAACACGATCAAAGTGGCAGAAAAAGGATACTGAAAATGATGCCTCCAAAGCAGGCTGATATCGCCATCCTTGGGTAGCCTTGTCTTGCAATGGTGATGTCTGAAAAACAGTCTAAGAAAGAAGAGCAGGTGTGATGTCCAATTATTAATTATGTTTGTGCACGAGCCAGCTCACCTCCAATACTGTTTCCCCAAGCGAGGAGAGTCAAACCCAGCACGGTGTTACTGAGACTCAGCACCACACCCAGCATGTGCAGAAGACTGACCACCTCTGAAGCCGCCGCACTGATCAGCACCGCGCTCACCACGAAGCCCACCAGAGAAAAGATCTGACAAAAAAACAGGACATTTCAATGCAAGCGATGGATGGAATTCATATTCGGGGGGTACTTACTGGGTGGTACCTCGGGGGACACTCATTGGTGGTGCTGCAGAAGACAATAGCAGACAGGAAGAGTCCCAGGAGAAAAGTCAGCAGCCACACAGGAAACTGCCCTTCGATCAGATAATGTCCAACTAGACAGAAGAGGGTGAAGAGGATGGTTGTAGGGTGTAACAATGTAACCCCCCAGACATCCTACAATTGTTTCATTCGACGGAGCAATTAGCTTCCAATAACAAACACTTTCATTCTTTCAAGTCCGAGCTCGGCTCACAGGACGTACTTTGTTGGAATTGTGTCTCAGACCAAATGGGGTTCCTCAGGGGTCAATTCTGGGATCACTATTGTTCAATTTGTATGTGCTGTCACCAGGGTAGGATGTCCAATTCGGATTCTTTTGTCAAATCCGATCTTTTTAAGTAATTGTTCACATTACAAAAAAAATGCGATGTCTAATGTGAACGCAATCTGAGCCGCGTGCAGACATGACGTCACATGGGCTGATGTGTTTATGGAAGTAAACATGGCTTCAGTTCACTTGGTCCCAGTCCTGGCTCGTCTGTGGTAGTTTCAGGGATTTTGTGTCAACATTCATTTAATGTGTCCCGCCACATCATTTTATGGGGTCTACAATATTAATTTGTTGTGCCCCACCACATCATTTTAATGGGATCCGCCACATTTTATGTGGTCTGCCACATCATTTTATTGTGGACCACTACTTCATATAAAATCGGCCCATCCCATAATTCTAATGTGACCCTCCACATAATTTTTCCGCTAAGTCATTTAAGGTGGCCTGCCATTTCATTTTATGTGGTCCGCCACATCATTTTATGTGGGCCACTAAGTCATTTAAGTTGGCCTGCCAAGTCATTTTTTGTGGTCCGCTATGTCATTTAAAGTGAGCTGCCATATCATTTTATGTGGTCCGCTATGTCATTTATTGTGCCTGCCACATCATTTTATGTGGTCCACTAAGTCATTTTTTGTGGCCCTCCATGTCATTTTTATGTGGTCCACTGTTATTTTTTTGTGGCCTGCCAGATCATTTTATGTGGGCCACTAAGTCATTTAAGGTGGCCTGCCGAGTCATTTTTTGTGGGCCACAGTCATTTAAAGTGACCTGCCATATCATTTTATGTGGTTTGCTGTCATTTATTGTGGCCTGCCACATCATTTTATGTGGTCCACTAAGTCAATTAATGTGGCTTGCCATGTCATTTTTATGTGGTCCGCTATGTAATCTATTGTGGCCTGCCACATCATTTTATGGGGTCCACCACATCATCTTATGTAGTCCACTAAGTCTTTTATGTGGCCTGGCGCATCATTTAAATGGTCCTCCACATCATTTTATATGGCCCACCAGTCATTTAAATGGCTCACCATGTCATTTATATGGCCTACCATGTCATTTAGGTGGCCTGCAAAAGGCTGGAAGTAAAAATACCCTTTCTGGCTATATGTATTTGTTCTTTCAGTTTTGACAGAACAATATTGCGCACACAATTGCAAATGTTCTCCACTTTAATAATATCTGATTACGCATCAAGATGTTAGGAGCATTTTTTGACCCACAATTGTGTTAGTGAAAATATAATAACCAAAACAGTTGGCTTTGCAAATTGAGTAACATGTTTCTATTCACATTTATTCACTGTTACATGTGGCCCTCTAAAGGCAGCCATAATGCGACGTGGCCCCCAATAAAAATGAGTTTAACACTCATTTAGCACATTATTTTCACCTGTTTTCTGCTCATTTGTCACCTATTTATTTTACAACCGTCTACAATGAAGAATAATGACGCTTATTTATTTTTCATGACATTTTGATTTCCGAGTGCGGCCACCGCTGCTGCTCACTGCTCCCCTCACCTCCCAGGGGGTGGAACAAGGTGCTGGGTCAAATGCAGAGGTTAATTTCACCACACCTAGTGTGTGTGTGTGTGTGTGTGTGTGTGTGTGTGTGTGTGTGTGAGACTATCAGTGGTACTTTAACTTTAACTTTTATATTGGTCGGATGAACGCGACCTGATCACTCAGACTGCATGTATGCAATTGATATCCACATACGAAAGAGGCCTCGGTCGTATTAGAACAATCCGGAATTGCACTGTCCACATTGGCATGCAAACATGATGCAGGTGATGTATGGGCAAAACAATGGAAAGTGACAAGGCCAATGTGTCCTGCCACCACTATGCAGATGACACTCAGATCTACGTGTCACTGACGGCAAGTGAAAGTTGGACTGTGGAGCACATCAGTGTGTGGATGCAAAATCATTTTCTACAGCTAAACTTAGACCCAATCGAAATCGGCTGTGGCGCACACAAACAAAGAGAAAATGTTATTAGTCACCTTTCTAAGAACATTAATAATCAGTTTAGAAATGTAGAAAATATTGCACTAAGATTTGAACCATGAGGGCCTCTTTAATTGAATAACATCAGCAGCTTTTCACCAAATAAAACCATTGTCAAAATTAAATGAACCCGTAATCATGGACACGAAACACTTAGTTTGACATTTATGTAGGAAAGCTGCAATACAAAATTTGGATTTAGTGCTTTGAAATCTCAAAATAGGTGTCAAACTGCAGATCAAGAATGATACTTCTTTCCACTTACATAGTCCAGACTGGAAGACGAGCACACACACGAGGGGGGCAGTGACCAAATGAAGACAGTTGAGTGGGCGTCTCCAGTTCTTGTCCTCTTTATCAAGATCAACGACAGGAATGCACAGCAGCAGCAAGACCTCCACAGGGGTCTGAGAGGCAGACATGACAATGTTTTTTTTGTTTTTTTTACATTTTTAAATTCTACTATCTTTTTTATTTTTTTAATATTACATTTTTTTTCAAATATTTATGTACATTTTCATATAAGAAAAAAAGACATGACATTTCAAAAGTCCCCTATGAGATCATGCATTGGGCCCCGTGATCCATTTGGGCCCCGTTTGGCATGAATAAGTGCATGTAAAATGTCAAATAATAGGTGCTTCATATTAAATTTTACAGAAAACATATTCATAGCACCTTCCTGCTCCGTCACTGATATAAAAATAATGGCAATTTTCCCCATGAAGCTGCATTGTGCCCCGTGGTGCGCAGTGTCAGCGCTGGACTCATCTGAGCAGTACAGTGTCAAATTCTGGCTGGTGAAGAGATGGCAAATTTATGTTTTAAATGTATTTTGCACAAAAACCTATTGAAAAAATGTGTTTCTCATTAATTAGTTTTAGTACAAATCACGCATCAAATTAAATTCAAGTTTGACCTAAGTACAAAGTAAATACAAACGGTTGAAAAAATGTTGTCATTGTTTGATTCTGCATAGGGCCCAAATTTAGCCAGGGACAGCCCTCTCCCCTATTGTGCAAATGGGACTTTTTATCAATGTTCTAACAGTACAGTATTAAAATAATACAAGCAAAGCTCATTAGCAACCACGTCGCAGACGCACAAACAGGTGTGTCTTCCCATACTAAAAGCACTTTAAATCCACATTTTGGTTTTGATTATTTCAAACTGGTGAAATATAGTTTAACATGGAACCTTCTAATGACACGTTTGGACTGTGGCTGTCTGTCCCAGCTTGGGATGGAATTGTCACGGTTGGGGTTGCAGCTTGCTGCGAGATCGTTCCTCCAATGCTACACGGACTATTCCGGACGACAGCGTGAGGTAGGAGATGATTTATTGTCATAAATCAAAGACCAACCGAAAACAAGCAAAAAAGTATGTGTGCCGATTGTACGCAGAGCTCAGGCAAAACTTAGCACAGGAAACACAGAAGCAAGAAATCAGGAAAGTCAAACGTAACAGTTGCATAGAGCAAACAACGAAGCTACAATGAGTGACCGGAAAAGGCAGAACTAAATAGAGTCTCTGATGAGCAACAGGTGCGCGAAAAGGCAGGTGAAAATCATAAGTAACCATGGTGACTAAACTCAGGAAGTGCATAACCAGGAACTAAAAAGGAGTCCAAAACAAACCGATAACACAAAACATGATCCAACCACGGATCATGACAGAGCCCCCCCTTAAGGACAGATTCTAGATGTCCTAAAAACAAAACACATGCAGGGTCAAAAGTCACGGGAGGGCGGAGGGAGGACTTGGCGGTGGGTCGCCAGGCCAAGTGTCCCCGAATCCACCGAGGCAAAGTCAAGTGGCGGCGGCGAGTGGAACGACGCTGCAGCCAGCGAGGCGGGCGCCCAGGTAATGGCCACATTGGTGGCCGACTGGGAGGTGGGCGCACTTGGCGAGGCGGACGACCAGGGAGCGGCCACATCCGTGGTCGACGGGGAGGTGGGTGCGTCGGCGCCGTCATGGCAGGCTTGGACGCAGCACCAGACGAGTCAGGCGTGGACGCAGCAGCAGACGAGTCAGGCGTGGTAGCAGGTACTGGCGGCGAAGCTTGGCGTGGTGCAGGCACAGGAGCTTGAGCCTGGCGTGGTGCAGGCACAGGAGCTTGAGCCAGCCGTGGTGCAGGCACAGGAGCTTGAGCCAGCCGTGGTGCAGGCACAGGAGCTTGAGCCAGCCGAGGTGCAGGAACAGGAGCTTGAGCCAGCCGAGGTGCAGGAACAGGAGCTTGAGCCAGCCGAGGTGCAGGAACTGGAGCTTGAGCCAGCCGAGGAGCAGGAACTGGAGCTTGAGCCAGCCGAGGAGCAGGAACTGGAGCTTGAGCCAGCCGAGGAGCAGGAACTGGAGCTTGAGCCAGCCGAGGGGCAGGAACTGGAGCTTGAGCCAGCCGAGGGGCAGGAACAGGAGCTTGAGCCAGCCGAGGAGCAGGAACTGGTGCTAGCCGAGGAACAGGAACTGGAGCTGGTGCTAGCCGAGGAACAGGAACTGGAGCTGGTGCTAGCCGAGGAACAGGAACTGGAGCTAGCCGAGGAACAGGAACTGGAGCTGGTGCTAGCCGAGGAACAGGAACTGGAGATGGTGGTGTCTGCAAGCCCACCGGAGATGATGGTGGCGTCTGCAAGCCCACCGGAGATGATGGTGGCGTCTGCAAGCCCACCGGAGATGATGGTGGCGTCTGCAAGCCCACCGGAGATGATGGTGGCGTCTGCAGGCCCACCCGGGCTGAGGTTAGCCATGAGCATGGCGGAGGCGGCCTAGCTGGGGGTTGTGGCTTGACATGCCGACGGACTGGTGGTGGAGGACGAGCTGGAGGTTGCGGCTTGGCAGGTCGAAAGACTGGTGGTGGCGGCCGGGATGGAGGTTGCTGCCTGGCTGGGCGCAGCTGAGCAGCCTCACCAGCACAGCTCCTGGCCCCAGCCCCCCCCTCAAGTGGCGGACACCAGACGCACTCCGGAACAGTCTTTAAGGGTGGGTGGCGGGAGGTCAGGAGGGGGGTAGACTCCTCCCCTTTAAATTGCATAGAAAGTCTCCCATTCCCCTCCTGAGGTTGTTTGGGAGAATGAGAGAAAAAGGTCACTGACGTGGGCGGGGCTTGAGTCCTTAGGGGCGGAGTCCAAAATTCAGGTGATTGGGATTTACTAGACCTAGTGTTCAAAAAACTGTTCTGATTATGCTTTATTTTTGGCATAAAGTCTTCAGGAGGTGGCTGACCAAGGGAGATAGAAGGCAAAAAAATAAAATTCTTATCAGTGACTTCCCTTGAAGACGCCGGCGGAGTGATGTCATCTCCGCGCGCCGGTTTAGTGACGTCAACAGAAGTGGGCGGAGTGACGTCATCCAAAGTGGATGGAGTGACATTGTTGGAGTTCAGTTGGCTTGCAGCCCAATCTAAAAATTGTTTGGCAAAATGTGTAACAGGATTACCAAACACTTGAGGGGAAGAGTGGGCTGTTTGAGGCGTGCTGTGTGCCAGAGGAGGAGTCTGAGGGAGCGGCGCGTCCCGGTAGCGAAGCGACTTCCGTCCTCGCTGGCGCGTCCGGTACTGGAGTGTAGCGATGTCCTCCCTCGCCTTTAACAACCTCCTCGTACCTTTCTTCACCTCCTCGGAGTCCATGGCGAAGGAACTGTGGTAGCTTCGTTCTGTCACGGTTGGGGTTGCAGCTTGCTGCGGGATCGTTCCTCCAATGCTACACGGACTATTCCGGACGACAGCGTGAGGTAGGAGATGATTTATTGTCATAAACAAAGACCAACCGAAAACAAGCAAAAAAGTATGTGTGCCGATTGCACGCAGAGCTCAGGCAAAACTTAGCACAGGAAACACAGAAGCAAGAAATCAGGAAAGTCAAACGTAACAGTTGCATGGAGCAAACAACGAAGCTACATTGAGTGACCGGAAAAGGCAGAACTAAATAGAGTCTCTGATGAGCAACAGGTGCGCGAAAAGGCAGGTGAAAATCATGAGTAACCATGGTGACTAAACTCAGGAAGTGCATAAACAGGAACTAAAAAGGAGTCCAAAACAAAGCGATAACACAAAACATGATCCGACCACGGATCATGACAGGAATGATATGAAAAACTACCAAAATTATCACGGTATTGGAAAATGTGCTCAAAAAGTACTTATAGACAAATACATCTTTTAACCAAGCTTTGTTTGAATACAGTATATGAATATATATTTACCGTATTTCCTTGAATTAGCGCACCGGCGATAATTAATTTAAAACCTCTTCTCACTCCGGCGCTTACCAAAGGCATGTGGTAAATTTAGGCATGCGCTTATAAATTTGAGTGTGATGTAATCATGACATCGCTTAATGCCGCAATAAAATTTAAAGCACGATGAATCATCCCGGGAGTTCTTTTTTGTTTGGGTCTGAAAAGGCAATTATAACGTGACACTCCTTATTTTTACAAGGGGTCATTCAACAATTACGTACGCATTTTACTCCAGGATTTTGACCCCAACCCCCGTACGCAAAATTTACTATACAAATGATGGTACTTAATTCAGAATTGTTTTATTGCCATTGTTTGAGCCCCCCAGGATTTTGACCCCCAACCCCACCCCCTTTGCATACGTAATTGTTGAATGGCTCCCAAGTGCCTGCGTTATAACACAGCGGTACAATGTATACCGGTATACTCAATTGTGATATATTATGCTGTGATGTTGCACATAGGACTCAGGACATGTGTCACTCGTGACGTGTCACTTGTTTTGTACTGTATACCAGTGCAAAAAATACGCTAAACGAACATTTGTAATACCACGAACTGCCGGGTAACGCTAAAAACGTAGTAGGTACGTGACTTACCCGGCGGTAATTCTAGGCATGAGCTAATTATTTTGCGAAACGAGTTTGACCCTGCGGTAAATCGAGGCATGCGCATACTATATACCCGGCGGCAATTCAAGGAAATACGGTATATATATATATATATATGTATACACACATACATATACAGGCACACAAAATATAGCTTATTTAGTTAAAATAGTTGCAAAGACAGCAATGTGTTTAAGCACGTTTAGATTAGGGTATGACATTTTATGATGTTTAGTCAGGTTAGCATTTAAGCTAGCTAGCGATTAATAAGGATGTGACTCTTACAACAACTCAGGATTTGAATTCGATTCTTGGGGTGACGATTTGATTCCGAATCGATTCAAACTGATTCAACAAAAGGTCCTCTTGGCTGCTGAAGTACTCAAAGTATAAATAAGAAAATATTTCTTTCAAGCAACCCTAAAAATTATCGGCGCTAGCGATTTGCTGTGTTAACGATTAGCAGTGCTAGCTAACAAGCTGCTATAAAGTGATCAACTGCGCTAGCTTCTAGCTAGCAATTAAATGAGCAATATCACCGGTCCATGAGTTTATCGAACTGCGGTTATAAATCAGGGTTTTACGACCATGTCATTTGAAATGGTATTAGTAACTGTCGGGAGTTTTACCGGTAATCGTTACATCCCTACAGCCTCAGCACACCTTCAATATTTTGCCGACTCTCCACTTCCACGATTCCCTCCTCCACCTCCTGTTATCCACTGGGTTGAGTGAGCTCAGTAAGATCTGGCTGGTAGACTGAGTGTACTGCAGAAGGGGTCTGTACTCAGACTCTGAAACACAAAGTTGATATGAACATACCCCGACTATGCACACGGACTTTTGAACTACCATATTCCGGTTGGTGCATCCCAGCTGGCAAGCAGGGAACGTCGTCGTCATACAAGTCAGACGACTCAAACTCGGCTGCAGAGGAAACAAACCGTTAGTGGTTTGGGTAAAAACACCTGCAGTATTTCTACCACTTTGTGTGTCCAACCTTGAATATGTGGAACACCTTCGATCCTTCCATTAATCAAACGCTTTTGTCGGTTGTAGATGTATGCACTGATGATTACTGTCACCACATACACCACGTAGAGGCCCAGGTACCCTGCATACATGAGGAAACTCAAGTTAGACTTAAGTAATATCCATCTTTCATTAAGTATCAGTATAAACTCAACTTCTACGTTTGCCAGTGGAGAGAAAAAATTATGACAACATCTAATTTGCATAATTGGCCGTGAAGCAGGTGTACATCATTTTAATGGACGCGTAAGGAGAGACAAAATGTGAGGAAAAGTAGAACAAAGTTGTTTAAAACTTTATTTCATCGCTTCTTTTACTGGGTTTTTTTATGTGAGTGTTATTATAAGGGGAAGGGCCCGCTGCTCGTTGTTAAAAGTAATACAGGCTTTCACGTCAGTCTCCAAAAGTCCCCAATAACACCAGAAAAAGTCACTAGATTTGTTGTTAATCATTTTTGTTCTTTTTAAAGAGTATCTAGAAATATTTGCTGAATATCGTTTGCAACATGAATCCCTCTTGCTATATCTTCTTATTCTCTGGCAGACCACGGGCCTCGTTTTAAAGTTGGCTGTGCAAAAAAACTTGCATCAAACGGGGTGAAATGTGTGTAATTATCTGTCACCGCAAACATTGCTGTTCATTGAAAAATGTGTATTCCTACACACTATTTCCACTTTTATCATTTTCGACGGCCGATGGTGTCACTACCAAATAAAGCTCATACTCGCATGAAAACTATATAATACATAAAAAAACCTATGTTACAATGTGTAAGTATTTCTCAAATTTTGGAAGCATTGTTTATTTGTCAGAGCCTAAATATGTGAAATATAGAGCTTTATTAATGTAGTGATATTGTATATGTACTTATAATGTGGTGGATCATTGAAGTATTATTTATTTTGATCATTTTAATTGAAAATGTACTTTAAAAAAATGTATAAATAGGTCTTTGGAATTTGTGTGTGGCCAAACAGTGAAAATAGATTTTTTTAGGGCTAAAGACTAAAAAATATAGATTGCAACACATTATTTTGTCAGATAAAATCATGTTACGAATTTAATTTTTTTCCATGCATTTAGACTTTTGGAGTTTATAACCGGGTGGGAGTGCAAAAGTTTGGATCTCACGTATTCATGCTGCATATACACAACCACTACACTAGTATTATTACCACAAACATACTTGTATAAAATAAACAAATCACATTTATTGTGCCAATAAAATATTGAAATAATTTTTTCTGCCTGCCAATTGGCCACAAGAGCTTTAAATGCCACTACTTGGGCCATGAAAAAGAATGTCTGCTTTGCATTATTTGACAAAATAAATATATATAAATAATAAATATATTATTTGGACAAAGGCTTGGCAAACTCAAGACTAAAACCTGAACATATTGTTCTCTTCTCAGCAGCAGTTCTCAGTGCCGGTGGAGCTGACATTAGGATTAGTCAAATATTATTGGCATAATATGTTGTCTGTCTATCTGTGTTGGCCCTGCGATGAGGTGGCGACTTGTCCAGGGTGTACCCCGCCTTCCGCCCGATTGTAGCTGAGATAGGCTCCAGCGCCCCCCGCGACCCCGAAGGGAATAAGCGGTAGAAAATGGATGGATGGATGGATGGATAATAAGCACCAATCTGATTATATTGCCTTCTTCTTTGGAGTCGTCGTCTCTTCCTTCATTCACACGTCCAACACGTGATTCTTAAACTCATCACCATGTTGATGAGATAATTAGCATGATTAGCATGGATGATTGTGGGAGGAGTGTGTTAAGAAGCAGTGTTACACTGCCATCTACTGTACCGAGTTGTAACGACAAGCGGACAGTCCCATTATAAGGTGTGAAGGCGGACAGAGAACGGCAAACCTAATTGTGGTGGTCCGTCATTTCCCTCCACATTTTTGTTATTGTGCTTTCCAACCTATGTGCGATGTTGTTGAACTCGCAGCACACATCTATAACATGGAACACATTTTCTGCAATGAAGAATCGTAATCTATGGGCAACAGAAACCATTTTTAGAACGCTTTCACCTGAATTTTCCATCGGCACCCGAGTGCTTCCACCCAAGCCCCGAAATAAAAATGTTTAAATCAACACTACATTTCCTGCAATTGGGTGCATTTCTACACTATATTTTACCTTTAGATCTCATTTACCAACCTCTTTTTGATACTTACATGTGCCATGTAATGTACCACAGAATGTTTGGGGGTTTTTTAGTAGAAAATGCACATTACATTATGATCATCATTGAAAATGTCATGTAAAATTCTATTACATGCATGCAAAGAACTCAGTAAATGTTTGGCAACTCTATATATAGCCCCGCCCCCTCGGGTAAGTATATAAACTGTGTATATATATATATAAATATATATACATATATGCACATAGTACATGGCCTATACTTGTATATATGGGTACGTATTATATTAGTATAATGGCTATATAATTAATAATGAATATAATTGGATATTAAGATTATGTGAAAGTGCAACTTCTACCTCCTTTACTTCGGTGACGACCATTTTAAAGTTTTTTAATCAATCAGAAATATCAAGCAGCTGAAATGAGCCAAACATGGATAAGTGTGGAGAGAGGGTTTTGCATTTTCCTATCAATCATTATAATGGATTTAATTTTGTATAATGGATGTAATTTAGAATTTTTTATGTGATTGGGCGTTTTTTTTTTTTCATAACATCCTCAAAGTTCAGTGAGCAGGTTGTGTTATGTGTGACCATGTGTGTTGATTTTTTTGTGTTGCATTATTTTAGCGCAATGAGTAGGGAAGGTTGTTTGAATTGGGTCATATAGGTAAATGTTGTGCTTAGTGTATTATGGTCATTGACATGGTGTACTCATGTTGCCCGATAAAATTGCAACAATCAGGCTGTCGAATATTCAAAATTATTCTGGAAACACCCCACGGGCCAGATTCCTAATTAGACTCTGGATGTCTTGCAAGCAAATCTGAAAATGCCGGAGTTTGGACACCCCTGCTCTAGAACTGCAACTGGTTTGGAAGTAACAGTGTTCGTATTGTAATCATCCAGATATGATGAGCATCAAAGTAGAACGCAGTCAACGTTGTGCTTTGGAGAGCGAATGCAGGCGACAACAAGTAAGCAAATTCGATGATGCTGGCTATGCTAACTAGCGAGCTTGTTAGTAGAGTAGATGCGGCTGAGGCGAGCGTTCAACAAATTTTGTTTACATCCAATTTTTTAATATTTCATTTAAAAAATGCAGCACGTGATATTTTGACATGAAAATAAGGTTTAAAAACGTGCCTGTATTTAAGAGACGCTATCCTCTGTGCACAAGTTTAATAGATAAGCTTTGTGTGCACCATCAAGTTTGCACGTGTTTTAGTACACGCAAAGCTTTACTAGAAGGCCCTAAGTGCTATGGTATGTGAAAGTACCCAGTGTTTCTCCAAATGTGGTGGTTCCTCTGAACAGGATGACATAAGTCCAGAACACGGCCACCATGTAGAAGATGACGTCACGCAGAAAAGGACGGGAGGCCACAGCGAAAGGTTTGACGAGCGCCACGCTGCCGGCGACGACGGTGGTGACGAATATGCCAGCTCCTACATATGGACGTGGATGGACAAAGAAGAATGACATGAAAATACATGATGGCAGCAGGATGGACGTTTATACTTCAAAGGCTTCTTTCAGCAATAGATAAGGAAAGAGTGCCAGTACCGAATAACGCTCCGACCGCCAGTCCAGCAGTGTGAGGGCGGGAGAAGGCTGCTATGGCACTGAAGATGTCTGGAGCTCCGTTACCAAGAGCCAGAAAGGTCACGCCCTCAACACGAACACAACAGTCAAGGAGGGATGATTCAATAACAACATTGACAATGACAGCGTGAGGAGCAATCACCATATCATAAGATCTCTGCCGTGATGTAAACCAACAAACCTATGACACGTGGTGAATATGATTTATAAACAATAGATCTAAGTGGGACTAGCTGGATAAATAGAACCTGAAAGTTGAAATGTATGCCTGGCAGAACCTTTGCCACTTCAATCCAGGAGGAGACCCATCCATCCATCCATCAATCCATTTTCTACCGCTTATTCCCTTTGGGGTCGCGGGGGGCGCTGGAGCCTATCTCAGCTACAATCGGGCGGAAGGCGGGGTACACCCTGGACAAGTCGCCACCTCATCGCAGGGCCAACACAGATAGACAGACAACATTCACACTCACATTCACACACTAGGGCCAATTTAGTGTTGCCAATCAACTTATCCCCAGGTGCATGTCTTTGGAGGTGGGAGGAAGCCGGAGTACCCGGAGGGAACCCACGCAGTCACGGGGAGAACATGCAAAGTCCACACAGAAAGATCCCGAGCCCGGGATTGAACCCAAGTCTACTCCCCATTTTGCATAAATAAGTTCATTTAAAATGTCAATTCATATAAAATTTTACTGCAAACGTAATCCGAGCACAATGTGTGTGTTTACATACAATATTTTAATATGATGAATATCTGTGTTGGCCCTGTGATGAGGTGGCGACTTGTCCAGGGTGTACCCCGCCTACCGCCCGAATGCAGCTGAGATAGGCTCCAGCACCCCACGCGACCCCGTAAGGGACAAGCGGTAGAAATGGATGGATGGATGGATGGATATCAAAGAGTATGTGAAAGTGTGACTCCTACCTTGACCTCCTACCTCCTACCCGTGACGACCTCCTTAAAGTTTGGTAATCAATCAAAACTATCAAACAGCTAAAATGCGCCAAACATGGATAAGTGTGGAGAGAGTGTTTTACATGTTTCCCATCATGCACTCTAATGGATTTAAATGGGTGTCATTTAGATTTTTTTTATGGTGTTTGGATGTTTTTCACAATATCCACAAAGTTCAGTAAGCAGGTTGTATTATGTGTGACCATATGTGTTGACTTCTATATTAGTTGCATTTTTTGGGGGGGGGAGGGGGGACCATGACTAGGGAAGGTGGTTTGGATTGTGTCATAAGCAACTGCTGTGCAATTATTACCTTCAATGGGTCATTGTTTTGATCTACTCACATAGTCCACAAGATAGCAGCAAAGATGTAGCATTCAGAGACGGCCTGGTATTTCAGATTCATTTGGAAAGCACTCGCTGTGCAATGCTTTGTTGAACTAATGAATTTCGCAGATACAAACCCCCGGTAGGAGGATACAAAAAGGCATCGCTAACCGTTAAGATAATGTAAACGGGTAGGCAGATCGATACAAATATAGACAGTAACAAAACCAAATATAGTATCACTATATGGCCGATACTACAGTGATTATATCAATGTTTTCTAATATCACAAATCATGTTGTGTCCTTTTTGTTATTGTCTACAAACTCAGGAAATAAGAGCCGAGAGTATTTTTTTTGCTTTTGATTAGTTATTTTGCATTATTGACATTATCACATCATTCTGTTTTTGTCAAATTACAGATGTGATCAAAAATGTAATTATTTAACCCTCTTCGGCATACATAATTTAATAGCAGTTAAGTAGCGCCAGGACTAAAGAGTCCTTAAGGAGTTATGAGTGTATGAACATTTTGGGGGGGATTCATATGTTTTACTCCTGTTTTAGCTCAAATCTCTCAATCAACTTTGTCCTAAATAAAAATAGCTAATGTGTCTTTTTTTCCCTTTTGAACGCCCATTTGATCTAATTTTGTCAATTGTTTATTCTTGTAAAAAATGCATGAACTGAGTTATCATCATTACAGAATAAATGTTCAAGGGCTGGGGTACAGGGGTAAAGATCAGGACAACTTAAGATCAGAAATAAAACAAATGTTGATGCATTTTTTTATGTTTTACTGTGTCACACCTAAACCTCAAGCAGTTTAATGTCATAGGACAAAAAGAAGAACATTTTTAATGATCCTGAAAATTATGAGTAATTATGTATGGCCGATTTTAACTAATAATTGGATGGATTGATACCCAAATTTGAAGTATTGCTCAAAACTAATGTAAAGTATTGAAACAATATTTTGATAGAAGTGTGGATCGAATCATGTTAAACCAGAAGTTTGTACCCGTTTTGAAATGTTTCTATTATTATTCATATGCCAAATAATGTATCATGATGTACAGTAGGGAAGGAATTCATATGACCCCATTCCTGGGTGGATCCTGTATGAGAATAAGGTTAATCATTATGCAATGCCGTCTGCTGAAAATGATGGAAAGCGCCATTCTACATAGCAACTGACTGTCAAAGTTGCAATTGCCACAAAACACATTTTAAGGTATTCAACACTTCACTGCCGTCTGGATAGTTCACCCCCAAATTCGTCATGTTTCATGTGTCGGGTAAACGGCGGCGAATGAATATGAATCCCTGTTTTACTCTATATCATTATCGCAATATAAATTGTATCGCCATCCCTCGTTACAATTAACCTAAACAGGTTGTTATCAATCAACCACAATGGCCGTAGGTGCCCAGCAGGCCCAAGACATTGATATAATGTTGATTATACATACATATTCTTTAAAACTGACTTTGAAAAAACATTGCTAAATAATTGTATTTGTAAATTTTGAGACAATGTTAATTTCCAACCTTGGCTCAATGCTGGTGGTTGGGAAATGGTCAAATCAACATCAGAACCTAACATTAATTAAACGTCACATGTTGTTCCAACGTTATGTTTGAGTTGCTCATAATGTCTTGACTCTTGTGCCAGCAGGCCAGCTTTGCTTTGATTGGTCAGACAACAGACGGCTCACACAATGGTAGCCAATAGGAGGCCTTCAGGGGTGAAGGATACAGCGACGTTGTGAGTGAGGTGCAGACTGGTGGAGATGGCCGACAGGTTGGGACAGAAACTGAAGAGAAACACACACAGAGGAACTTCATGAGAAACTTTTTGAATCTTTTCCTTGTGCGTTTTGTGTACTGAGAAAAAAAAGCAGAACATTCCACTTCCACGCAAGAGAAGGTCACGGTCAAAGCAGTGAAGTGAAACTGATACAAACTTCACAGCTGAATGTGCATGTGACCCAAAGCAGTAATAAGACACTGAATGGGACGTTTCACGTGCTGCACAGCTGCGGCATGAACATCCATGACTTACAACTTAGACGCCGTGAGGCCAAGGATGAAGAACAAAAAGAGCAGCCATATAACCTGTGGAGAATCACAAGAAGAAACATATCAGGCATGTTTGCTATTCTGCAGATGTAACACGCAGATCAAATGCACTGTGAGCAGGAGTGACAAATATTTAGACACGATTGGGAAGTTCAGTGATGGCATTGTGCTGCAATAAGGACACTTCAAAAAGTTTGATTAATGCAGTTTGTGCCAACTTCCTCAAACACACTCATCAGTGTTGCCATATGGGAAATTATTGTCCAAAAAATAACTGTAAGAATTATAATACTTTGAGAAAAAAAAAAGTACACTCAATTTGATGTTTCTTAAGACCGTCTGCTACAAATAAATCATTAACACAGACCATGTATAGTACAGTATAGCTTATAATGCAGTTTTACCTTTAAATAAAATAATAGCACTAATCGACATTGATTGATTTTTAAGGCACACCTTTTTAATCAGGATTTTTATTGATCATAGGTTCCTCATTTTCATTCTGTTGTTTTCTATTTTATGTATTGCTATTATTGCTTCTACTAACACTATCACTATTTTATGGTTTTATTTATTTATTATTTACATATTATTTTTACATATTATTTTAGTATATGTTGTTTTTTTTATTTTTTGGGGGGGAAATGACTTTTTTGGGTGTAAAACACTTTGTGTTGCAACTTGACTGTGCTTGAAAAGTGCGATATAAATAAAGTTTGATGGATTTATTCATTGATCGACAAAAGCTGCCTGTGGCAGAGCAGCACTCTCATCTGCTTGTAAAGAGGAATGTGAGACCATACACAACATCAGGCTCAGTGCAGAATGTATCTTGTTTGTGTTTACTAATAACCAAGGGTTATATTCTCCTACATTAAGGGATTTTGCATTGTACTGGGAATAAAATGTATATACTTACTTATTGATAACTATCGTTAGGGTTGGGCATCATTTTATATTTGGACGATTGTAATTCCAGTTCCTCATTTCGAATCCTGTTTTTTATTGTATTTTTTTTTTCATTATCGTTATAATTCTAGTTCCGAACAATTCTCGATTCCAAAATTTTTAGGAGGCATTGTCAAACTTAACTATAAATGTATCAAGGGGGAACTTTCGAGGGATATATAATCAACAATCCTTTATAATTATATGTACATATATATATAAATATATATATATATATATATATATATATATATATACATATATATATATATATATATATATATATATATATATATATATATATATATATATATATATATATATATGTATGTACAGATCACATGTATGAACTGTAATTTGTTTAACGTATTTACGGTGAGTGCTATTGACAGCGTAACAATAGCAACACAATATTTAAACTAGTTCCTCATTTTATTACTATTACTAATCACAGTTTGTTCATAGTTAACTCAAAATTAGTCGCCATTAATTGCAGAAAGATACACATTTTCATCCTGCTATAAGTACAAAAAGGGGCTTACACAAAGCGTGACCATGAGGGGTGAGAGGTCAGGTGGAAGCAAACAGAAGACTGCTTGTAGATAGTTGATGAAGCCATCTCCCAGTTTACAGTCTGATGTGTTCTTCACAAATGCACAGCGGTCCGCAGCACTGATGTTCATCACATAGTCACACTGTACACACACACACACACACACACACACACACATTTGTATTCCTTGTCTTCATTCTGACTTTTCTCATTACATACATTAAGCCAAGCAGCTATATAAAGATGAAACACAATCATAAAGGGCTTAAATTTTAAAAATTCAAAATAAATATACCAATATCTCTCTCTCTCTATATATATATAAATATATATATATATATATATAAATATATATATATATATATATATATATATATATATATATATATATGTATGTATATATATATATATATATATATATATATGTATATATACAGGTAAAAGCCAGTAAATTAGAATATTTTGAAAAACTTGATTTATTTCAGTAATTGCATTCAAAAGGTGTAACTTGTACATTATATTTATTCATTGCACACAGACTGATGCATTCAAATGTTTATTTCATTTAATTTTGATGATTTGAAGTGGCAACAAATGAAAATCCAAAATTCCGTGTGTCACAAAATTAGAATATTACTTAAGGCTAATACAAAAAAGGGATTTTTAGAAATGTTGGCCAACTGAAAAGTATGAAAATGAAAAATATGAGCATGTACAATACTCAATACTTGCTTGGAGCTCCTTTTGCCTCAATTACTGCGTTAATGCGGCGTGGCATGGAGTCAATGAGTTTCTGGCACTGCTCAGGTGTTATGAGAGCCCAGGTTGCTCTGATAGTGGCCTTCAACTCTTCTGCGTTTTTGGGTCTGGCATTCTGCATCTTCCTTTTCACAATACCCCAAAGATTTTCTATGGGGCTAAGGTCAGGGGAGTTGGCGGGCCAATTTAGAACAGAAATACCATGGTCCGTAAACCAGGCACGGGTAGATTTTGCGCTGTGTGCAGGCGCCAAGTCCTGTTGGAACTTGAAATCTCCATCTCCATAGAGCAGGTCAGCAGCAGGAAGCATGAAGTGCTCTAAAACTTGCTGGTAGACGGCTGCGTTGACCCTGGATCTCAGGAAACAGAGTGGACCGACACCAGCAGATGACATGGCACCCCAAACCATCACTGATGGTGGAAACTTTACACTAGACTTCAGGCAACGTGGATCCTGTGCCTCTCCTGTCTTCCTCCAGACTCTGGGACCTCGATTTCCAAAGGAAATGCAACATTTGCATGGTTGGGTGATGGTTTGGGGTGCCATGTCATCTGCTGGTGTCGGTCCACTCTGTTTCCTGAGATCCAGGGTCAACGCAGCCGTCTACCAGCAAGTTTTAGAGCACTTCATGCTTCCTGCTGCTGACCTGCTCTATGGAGATGGAGATTTCAAGTTCCAACAGGACTTGGCGCCTGCACACAGCGCAAAATCTACCCGTGCCTGGTTTACGGACCATGGTATTTCTGTTCTAAATTGGCCCGCCAACTCCCCTGACCTTAGCCCCATAGAAAATCTGTGGGGTATTGTGAAAAGGAAGATGCAGAATGCCAGAGCCAAAAACGCAGAAGAGTTGAAGGCCACTATCAGAGCAACCTGGGCTCTCATAACACCTGAGCAGTGCCAGAAACTCATCGACTCCATGCCACGCCGCATTAACGCAGTAATTGAGGCAAAAGGAGCTCCAAGCAAGTATTGAGTATTGTACATGCTCATATTTTTCATTTTCATACTTTTCAGTTGGCCAACATTTCTAAAAATCCCTTTTTTGTATTAGCCTTAAGTAATATTCTAATTTTGTGACACACGGAATTTTGGATTTTCATTTGTTGCCACTTCAAATCATCAAAATTAAATGAAATAAACATTTGAATGCATCAGTCTGTGTGCAATGAATAAATATAATGTACAAGTTACACCTTTTGAATGCAATTACTGAAATAAATCAAGTTTTTCAAAATATTCTAATTTACTGGCTTTTACCTGTATATACATAGATAGATAGTTATGTATATATATATATATATAATATATATATATATAGATAGATAGTTATGTATATACTGTATATACAATATATATATATATATATATATATATATATATATATATTCAAAACATTTGAATATCATGCAAAAGTTAATTCAATAAGTGATATCAACTCATTACATGCAAAGTGAGATATCTCAAGCCTTTTATTGTTATAATTTTGATGCTCATGGCCTATGATTTTTGAAAATAATAATAAATATATATATATATATATATATATATATATATACACACACACACACACACGCACACAATTATTTTGTTTGTATTGTTTTTACCTAATAGAAAGTAGTATTTTCCAGTGAATAACAGACAGTTAATCACATTGTGTTGACATCGTTTTGCATAATATTTTAGTATTAACCATGTAATAATACTGTTTTATATTTGTTCAAATAATGGTTTTACTTTAAAACCCACACACACATATATATGTATGTATATGCATGTATGTATGAAAGTTTGGACACACCTTCTCATTCGATGCGTTTTCTTTATTTTCATGACTATTTACATTGTAGATTGTCACTTTCCATAGTCGTTTCGACTGACGGAAGCCTGATGTCACTGAAGGCATCAAAACTATGAATGAACACGTGGAGTTATGAACTTAACAAAAAAGGTGAAATAACTGAAAACATGTTGTATATTCTAGTTTCTTCAAAATAGACACCCTTTGCTCTGATTACTGGTTTGCACACTCTTGGCATTCTCTCGATGAGCTTCAAGAGGTAATCACGTGAAATGGTTTTCACTTCACAGGTGTGCCTTATCAGGGTTAATTAGTGGAATTTCTTGCTTTATCAGTGGGGTTGGGACCATCAGTTGTGTTGTGAATGGGAAGGTGTGCTCAAACGTTTGGCCTGTACTGTATATATATATACATATATATATATATATATATATATATTATTTGTGTTGATCTTGCTTTTTTTTTATTTAATAGAAAGTAGTATTTTCTAGTGAATAACAGACGAACTGTTAATCACTTTGTCTTGAGATCATTTTGCATACTATTTTACTATAAACCATGTAATAATACTGGTTTATATTTGTTCAAACATTGGTTTTACTTTATTGAAAAACACACATATATATATATATATATATATATATATATATATATATATATATATATATATATATATATATATATATATATATATATATATATATATATATATACATATATGTGTGTGTGTATGTATATATATATATACAGTATATATATATATATATATATATATATATATATATATATATTTATATATATACACACACACACACACACATACACACATTCTTGGCATTCTCTCGATGAGCTTCAGGAGGTAGTCACGTGAAATGGTTTTCACTTCACAGGTGTGCCTTATCAGGGTTAATTAGTTGAATTTCTTGCTTTATCAGTGGGGTTGGGACCATCAGTTGTGTTGGGAATGAGAAGGTGTGCTCAAACGTTTGGCCTGTACTGTATATATATATATTGTTTGTGTTGTTCTTGTTTTTTTTTACTCAATAGAAAGTAGTTTTTCCAGTGAATAACAGAACAAACTCTTAATCCAATTGTCTTGGGATCGTTTTGCATAATATTTTAGTATTAACTATGTAATAATACTGGTTTATATTTGTAAAGTACTGTTTTTACTTTAAAACACACATACTCACACACACAAATGCACGCTCACACACACAGGCACATTTATATGGATGAGTGTATGTATGTATATATATATATATATATATATATATATATATATATATATATATATATATATATATATAAATATGTATATACTTTTTTGTTGTTTTTTTTACTTAATAGAGAATAGCGTTTTCCAGTGAATAACAGAACAAATGTCTTGTGATCGTTTTGCATAATATTTTAGTATTAACCATTTAATAATACTGGTTTATAATTGTAAAGTACTGTTTTTACTTTAAAACACACATGCACACACGCAAATAAGCGTGCACACACATGCACATATATATGGATGTATAGATTGATATTATATATATATATATGTATGTGTATATATATATATATATATATATATATATATATATATATATATATATATATATATATATATGTATATGTATATATATATATATATATATATACATACATATATACTTTTTTTTTTACTTCATAGAAAAAAGCATTTTCCAGTGAATAACAGAACAAATGTCTTATGATCGTTTTGCATATTTTAGTATTAAAATGTAATAATACTGGTTTATATTTGTAAAGTACTGTTTATACTTTAAAACACACATGCACACACGCAAACGTGCGTGCACACACACACATATTTGGTTGTATGTATGTATAGATTTATAATATATATATATATATATATATATATATATATATATATATATATATATATATATATATATATATATCCATCCATCCATCCATCCATCCATCTTCTTCCGCTTATCCGAGGTCGGGTCGCGGATATATATATATATATATATATATATATATATATATATATATATATATATATATGTATATACTTTGTTGTTCTTGTTTTTTTACTTAATAGACAATAGCATTTTCCAGTGAATAACAGAACAAATGTCTTATGATCGTTTTGTATAAAATTTTAGGATTAAACATTTAATATGACTTATTTATATTTGTTCAAATAATGGCTTTACTTTATAAGAAAAGCTAATGATGACGATTATTGTAATTACTATTTAACTACAAAAAGGAAATTGTGAAATTCAAGAAAAAGAAGGAAGATGAAGAGTGTAAACAGGAAGTAGACTAATAATGTACACTAATAGTTAAAGTGTACAGTCAATACATTATATACAGTAAAAAAAAATAAATCATGTGACCAAAACCTGCTGACGAGCTGACAGGTTTAAACTAAAGTGAGGACACGTTGAAAACACCTGATGTGAAATTAAGCTTACATAATGTTGAACAGTACACCTATTATTATTATTATTATACTGTTACTAACCTGGTCGTTGGTGTTTATCTCAGACGTGACAGCCAGTGAGGCGTTCAAGGACCCTCTTTTCACTCGCACACCTGTGTGGGAGAGGACAGAAGAGTCCGAGTAGGCCTGCTGGTGCAACAACAACAAAGTCCCCACCAGGACAGACAAACAAGAAGTCCAACAAGTCATGGCTGTTTTCTATCCAGGAGACACGTCCATCCTGGTGACAGATAACACGACTAAACCGCGCAGGGTGGCTTCGTATGCTCGACTTTCCCGTTTTTCGACATAAACGCCTCCAAAAGAGGACGGCAGTCGAACAATAAAAGTATACTAGAAGAACGTTTACATGTCTTAACACGTCTGACTGGTAAAATGTCTAAAACAAAATGCAGCGTACTATACTGTAAGTAGTGTGTACACTTCACATAAAGCTCCACCCACTAAATGAACTGCTGCATTCAATGACCTCCCGTAAAGTCACTGAGAAGTTCACGAACACTAAGTAAAACGTGAATCAGTTCTTCCAGTATTCACTTTTTTTTTACCAGAAATGTTGGGGATGTTTTTGCATGATTAGAAAATATTAACGTTTAAAAGACATGTAGTTTAATAAACTTTCCAAACTCAAGTGTTTACAAAGTGCAAGGAGGAAGAATTGTGATACACACCGCCCATACTTGCTACCGCCATCAGTGTGTGAATGTGTGTGTGAATGGGTGAATGTGGAAATAGTGTCAAAGCGCTTTGAGTTCCTTAAAAAGGTAGAAAAGCGCTATTCAAGTATAACCCATTTACCATTTACCATTACATCTTGAACCTTAGGTGGTAAATGAGGCGGGTCAGAGGGGGGTACAAAGTCCAGCTAATTAAGTTAAAGTACCCATGATTGTCACACACACACGAGGTGTGGCGAAATTATTCTCTGCATTTGACCCATCACCCTTGATCACCCCTTGGGAGGTGAGTGAAGTGAATTATATTTATATAGCGCTTTTCTCTAGTGACTCAAAGTGCTTTTACATAGTGAAACCCAATATCTAAGTTACATTTAAACCAGTGTGGGTGACACTGGGAGCTGGTGGGTAAAGTGTCTTGCCCAAGGACACAACGGCAGTGACTAGGATGGCGGAAGCGGGGATCGAACCTGGAACCCTCAAGTTGCTGGCACGGCCACTCTACCAACCCAGCTATACCGCCCCAGGGGAGCAGTGAGCAGCAGCGGTGGCCGCGCCAGGGAATCATTTTTGGTGATTTAACCCCCAATTCAAACCCTTGATGCTGAGTACCAAGCAGGGAGGAAATGGGTCCCATTTTTATAGTCTTTGGTATGACTCGGCCAGCTAATGTTTTAAGGGCGTGCAGAACATTCTAAAATTACTATCAAAAAAAGCAACAACTTAAAAAAGTGGAATAACAACAAGTTGGAATGTTGACTCTAATAACACAAAGCTACAATGTAGGCTGTTTTGTTTTCTTTAAAGCTATCATTGCTCAAAAAATAATAATCAATCAAAGTATAGACCTATTTAAGGCTCCAAATACTTCACATCAAAAATTCCACTTAAAAAACTTTTTGGGAGGAAAATATTGCATATTTTGTGTGTTTGCCATATAAAAACATTGTTTCTTTGACAAAAACAGCATAAAACAAACAAACAAACAAACAAAAACATGAAAATGATAAGCTTATAATCAACGGCCGGATCTTTAGTTGATCAAGAGACTTAAGTGTTGAAAGTACAAAAAAAATGCATGACTTATTTTTAAAACTTCATGAGTGGGGCCCTTTTGGCTCCCCAAGAATTTTATTGGATTTGTATTAAACTCCCCTTGCTCAAAAAAGAATAACGAATCAAAATTAATGTTGCTCTGAATTATTGACCTATTAAAGGCTCCAATTTGCTTCACAACAAATATTCCACTTTGAAAATATTTTTGGGGAAATAGTGCACATTTTTTGTTTTTGCCACAAAAAACGGTTTCGTGAGGATATATATATATACATATATATATATATATATATATATATATATATATATATATATATATATATATATATATATATATATATATATATATATATATATATATATATATATATATATCAGTGACGTGCGGTGAGGTTCATGGCTGGTGAGGCACTGACTTCATCACAGTCAGATTTACAAACATATGAACCCTAAAGAGTATCTTATTCACCATTTGATTGGCAGCAGTTAACAGGTTATGTTTAAAAGCTCATACCAGCATTCTTCCCTACTTGGCACTCAGCATCAAGGGTTGGAATTGGAGGTTAAATCACCAAAAATGATTCCCGGGCGCGGCGCCGCTGCTGCCCACTGCTCCCCACTGCTCCCCTCACCTCCCAGGGGGTGATCAAGGGGATGGGTCAAATGCAGAGGACAAATTTCACCACACCTAGTGTGTGTGTGACAATCATTGGTACTTTAACTTAACTTTAACTTTACACATACAAACTGTAGCACACAAAAAAGCACATTTAATTAAAAAAAAGCGTTATTATGGTCTTACATTTACTTATAAATGAAGTCCATGCGCTGCTCCTTTTGAACAAAAGCATCGATAACTTGTTTATAGAAGTCTTCCTTATCTTTCTTCAGTTTTAAAAGTCTCTCTGTCTCGATGGAGATCTTCCTTTAATTATTACCTCCTGCTTCGAATGAAAGTCCAGTTTAGAAAACTGTTTTATTTTAGATATGTAATCCTCCATGTTAAACGTCCAGGTAAGAGGAAAAAATAAACGATTGCTGCTAACTGTTGCTGCTTGTTGTCACTTATTCTGCAGCAGAGTCGTCGCAAAAATGATCGCTGGGATCACTAGCGCCCTCTACCACCAGGAGGCGGGATTACTGCGAGCCTCACGCAGTGCGTCTTTGCAGCCGTTTTATGATTGCTCAGCACAAGAAATACGTTACACACATACAGTTGTTGACAAAATACACTGTACATTATATACTTCAGCTAACTAAACTATGGAAATGTATAATATAATTCATATAGCAATACGGTCTCACTGCACAGCAGGCCAGCAGTTAGCCGAGTCATTGCGCAATCCATGGTGAGGCTCAACTCAGTGACGTGCCTCAACTGGCTGCTGACTCACCGCAAGTCTCTTCTCAGTATTTGAACTACAAATGTGAAAATTCAGCGATTTTGAATAGAAATACTCTAAAACTGGTGAAGTTAAATGGAAAATAACTTTATAGTATAATCACTGGATACATATAACAATTAAATTATTTTTTTTTCTTTTTACATTTTTTTTCTTTCCATGATGGCACGTGAGGCCCCGCCTCATATATATATATATATATATATATATATATATATAGTACATTATTTCCAGGCAGATCTGGCCCGTTGTTGTGCGTTGTCCAGTACATGAAAATTGTTGCTTCTTTTTTTTTTTTTTGCATTTCCTGGGTGAAACAATATGCCTCTTTTTTGGGTGGGTCAAAAAAGTTATTTGGATGTAATAGCCTTTGTATTGGCCAACTGTATCTACAATAAGAAGGGGATTCATATGGCCCCATTTGTCACGGTTTACCTGACACACGAAACGTGACAAATTTGGGGCATGCACTATCCACTACAGCCGCCAGATGGCAGTAGTGTTGAATATCTTAAAATGTGTTTTGTGGCAACTCCAAGTTTGACCACAGTCTCAGTTGCTATATAGAGTGGCACTTTCCATCATTTTCAGCAGACTGCAATTCAACACAATCAACCCCCTTTCTTCCTCTCACGCTAGATCCACCCAGGAATGGGGTCATGTGAATCCCTTCCCACTAGTACTAAATACTTATTTCATGCATCATCTTTTCCATTGTTCTGATAAGACCATTTTTAAGTTTAACATTTTTTTATTGATGTACATTTCCAGGCTTTTGCAGGCCACATGAAACAAAGTGGCCCAGACCAGGCTTTGAGTTTAGCATCTGTGCAGTACATGAAAAGACTTGCACATTTTTTTAGCATCAAATAATCCTTTTGGGTGAAACAATATGTCACAATTTTTGGGCGGTCAGAAAATGTATTTTTATTCCATGTCCTATGTAGTGGACAACAGCATATTACTAAGTGAATAATTATTTCATGCATCATTGTTTTGATGATAGGAACAATATATTTTTTTAAACTAACAGTAATTACTTACAATGTTTGCCTGTATTTTCTCTATTCCATTAGACATGAAAAACAATGAAATCGGTCCTGTTTTTTTTTTTTAATTGATGTAGTTTATTAAAAAATATAATAAGCAGGTCAAACATTAAGAAGCACAGCATGTCACATTAGAAGTACAATGTGTCAGTTTTAGCCCTCAGTTGTCTGGTCAAAGACAAGTGCTGCATCAAGTCCTGGACAGTCGGGATCATAGTTGGTCTGGTTAGAAACCACGGGACACAAGTCCTGTTCACACCACCTGATGAAGGAAAATCAATTTGATTATGTATTTATTCAGATTTTTTTGGTATTCCTTTTTCATTGTAAACCTGAGAGCTGCATAGGTGTCGGACGGAGATGCTCCCGTCCAACTTGCATGGTCAATGAGAAGAGCACCTGTATTTAAAAACAAGGTGTGCAGTTAGTGGGTGTCACTCGAATCGGCTCTTTGTGGATATGTGATTATGGTCCACCTGTGAAGATGCGTGCCAGGCTGTAGGCCAGGTCTCTGGCTGCTAGTTCCAGGTAGCCTGTAGGTCTGGATGCTGCCTCCCTGATAAAACCCTCCAGTTTAGAGAGAGCACCGTCTACTGCTCCCACAGCTGGGCTCAGAGAGGAAACACCTGAAGCTCCTGCAAGTAGGGACTATACACACACACACACACACACACACACACACACACACACACACACACACACACACACACACACACACACACACACACTTCCTGTTGGACAATACAAAATAAGTGAACCTGCTTGACGTGTTCTTCCAACAAGCTCTTACTTTGACGTGAGTGAAATAAGCATGAAGAACCATTCCTGAGCTTCGGGCCACACAGCGCAGAACATCCAGAGACAAAACGTTTGTGGTGCCTTCCCAAATGCTCAGCACCTGAACAAAACACATGTGAAAATGTAAAATTGTTATTTTTTATATGCAAACGTTTCCATTTTTATTTGTATTCAATTCACTAATTATTAAGTACAAATAATCGATACAACATTAAAATAAACCAGAAGAGTGTCCGCCCTGAGATCAGTAGGTCGTGAGTTCAAACTCCGGCCGAGTCATACCAAAGACTATAAAAATGGGACCCATTACCTCCCTGCTTGGCACTCAGCATCAACGGTTGGAATTGGGGGTTAAATCACCAAAATGATTCCCGGGCGCAGCCACCGCTGCTGCTCACTGCTCCCCTCACCTCCCAGGGGTTGAGGGTGATGGGTCAAATGCAGAGGATAATCACACCACACCTAGCGTGTGTGTGACAATCATTGGTACTTTAACTTTAACTTTTAAGAATAATCGGGTAATATCTGCCCCAAATTAACAAAAATAAATTAGCTATTCAACTCAGAAGACTATTAAAGCCATACTTCTATTTTATAAGTAACAAAAAACATCAGCTTACTCAAAGTCATACTTATGCCAAAACCCACATTTTTAATCTATTTTTTAACGCTTTTACTTTATTCAATGCCTACTTGTGTTCTATTCTAAGTGAATATGTATTACTTATTTGTATTCTATTAATTGAACTTGTATTGCTTTTTGTAAAGTGTCTTTGATTTTTTATAAACTTGTTTCTAAAAAAAAAAAGATTATTATTATTATTATGTAGTTTCATCATAATGATTAATACAGAAAGAGATGTACATTTTGTTCCACTGTCACTTTGACACTGCACTAAATACAATAAAAAAATCCCAGTTCCTTATAGGTTTTAATTACTGTTTTGAATAGTTATAATATATAATTTTAATATATAGTAAAACATTTTATAATGTGTTAAATATTGTACTCTACCAATTCATTAACTATCATTATGTTTAACTGGGTTTATTTCTATTAATGACTAGTATACCTCTCTTCTGTAGTGGGAAGTTTGGATTTATTACAGTTTGACAGGCACTACCCCACCATTCAATGCAATATGTCAGATATGGAATCAACAATCAGTGAATTATAAAATGTATTTTATTTAGGAATACAATGCATATGTTTGTTTACAGTGTTTTTGTATACAGTATCAGCCTCAATCAGTCTGTGATGATGGTTAGATATTGTTCCAAATATTTCCGATTTCCGACAAAGCTCAAACAAAATCTCGTTGACATGTATGACTTAAGTGTTATTATGACAATGACAATAAAGGAATTGATTGATTGATTGATTGATTGATTAACAGTTACAACAGTGATGTCATTAAAAAACATGAAATATTTCATTCAAAATAAAAAAAAACTCCCAACATTTAACATGTTTTAAAATCTATTTCATAAACTATTTGATTTAATTTTGGAAGTTTTCAGATTTAGAAGTTGTAAATTAAGGATTCAAGGAGCTTTATTTTTCATACCCGTACACATTTGCACATGTGCGCTTCAAAATCCTATTGTATAATGTCAAAATAAAATAAAATATTGTAAAGAAAATAAAGAAATAAATAGAATTACGAAAACAAAAAATTCAAAGTTGTACATTGCAAGCATAAAGACGCAGTATAATGTGAAAAAAATATAAAACATTTTGAGTGAGTGACTGATTGAGTTTTAGCAAGATAACTCAACATTTTATGGGTGGATTTTGATTAAACTTTCAGGAAACGTCAGAAATGGGATAAGGAACAAATGATTCGATTTTGGGGGTGACTCAGATCTTTTAAAAAGATTATTTACAATTGGGAGATAGGGCCTGGTAGACATCGAAACTCTATGAGTGCTTTCTTGGTTTATTGCTACAAAAGTTTTTTATTGTGTTTTTCCCCTTTCTTTGTGGCCCTCATACTTCATCACATTGAGCCACATTTAACATTAAGGAGCAATAAAAACACAACATGGAAAATCCCATTTAACACGCTTACACTGTATCTACACTGGGTCTTATTAGGCCAGGTTGCAATTTGTCATGCATGAAAAAGTCTTATTACATTGTCACCCCTTAGGAAATTCTGTCTCTTAGGATCCTGGATTGTATTCGTTCACTCCCTGATTTTTTTAGAAGGGTCGAAAAATGTTTTTTTTTATTGGTGGAGTGGCCTCACCTGTGCATCCCGAAGTAATCCAGGCAACCCTGTGTCCTCGATGTAGCCTTGACCGCCAAAACTCTCCAAGCCCTCCGACACCACAGCCACTGCCTGAAATATTTCATTATTTTTATAATGATTATTTCGCAAATTATGATCCCTCAAGGCTCAAATTCACAGCGGGTCAAACTCAATATTTATTGAAAAATGTACCGCACTAGTGCATGTTTTCCCTTCTCTCTCGACACAGTTAAAACCCCGCTCTCTTCTGTGCATGGCGCAGGAGGGACACACACACACACACACACACACAAACACAGCTGTCAGCGCACACAGAGTGTTCACTGACACTTACGCGTCAATCACTTGTCCATTTGGTTATGGTTTAAGTTTATTTCAAGCGTATTATACAGATGGGCGTAAAATGTACTCTAGTTTGATCAAATTTTGATGGATTTATTTTAGGAGCAAAACGCTAGTAAAAGGGTAAAATCTGTATTCACACGTGTGCTACATTTTTTTCCCCAATACTCGCACAACCTATTTTCAGTCGCAAATGTGACAAATGCTTGCACTGTACAGTGCTGTAAATGGAGTATTGTTGGCAGTTTTTAGATGTTTATTTAGAGGGTGTTATTGGCGGAATCGTGTACTCGGATTAGCTGCATTGTTAGCCACCTCGTACTGGCAATATTTTACGACTAAGAATGCATAATAAAGGAACACATGTTTTCTTGTCTTACATAGAAATTGTGAATGATAGGCAAAATTCCCAAAAAAGTGCAGTTCTCTGAAAGTCACTGATGTTGGGGCCAGGCAAGTGTTCTATTCTCGAGCACAATTCAATCATATAACCTTACTTATAAACAGGTACTCGTACTTTCAATTGTAGTTAAGCGAGAATATGCAAGAGAGCAATTTTTCTTAAAACAGACTTTCAGGCCCCTTCAATTTTGTACATGACGTACATAATAATCTAAACTTAAACACTGAATCTTGGACAAAAAATGTTCATATTATAAAAACGTGAGAAAAACAAATGCTTGCCTGTTATCTGGGCACACAAAGTCGCAAACTTTGACCATGCTCTTTTGGACAAACTCTCCCTCCTTAAAATGCAGGACTGATAAACTATACACTGCACAATAAAACTAGCCTTTACAGCAGCCTCACTTGTTCATTCTGCTCTTGCGAACACAGTCTGCCGTGAAACTAGACTTCTGGTATTATTACACACCAGCTGTTTGATTGTAACGTGCATCTTATCTTCTTTTTTGCATTACCAAATACAGAGGTGTTGAAATTGCTAATCTAAATTAGCAATTCTGTCCGGATCCGATATTGATATAGGTTATCGGCTTGCATCTGAAATCTCCGATATAAGCAGTTTTGCAGCGTGTCCACTTGTGCAAAGATTGACAGCCAGTTAACAGCAAAATTGAAGTTATTTACAAAAGGTAAACATGGTAGGCTTTAGGTTACTAGAAGTGCGCAGCTACTGCACACAACAGATAAGCACACATGCTTGACATACATAAAAAGTGTCCTTAAATGAACAATATTACCA
>NC_084559.2:33798145-33828145 GCF_033978685.3 Nerophis lumbriciformis | reverse complement strand
TGTAGAGTTTGACAACGGGTGTGAGCAGACGCAAAAGGTGTGCATCAAGCTGGGTGGCGACGCCGCTCTCCTCTCGGCCCAGCAGGCGACACACGTCCATCACTAGAAGGAAAGCCCCACGGGTCTCCACCTGCATCAGAGTCGGGGTTTTTTTTATCCATAGAGACGTATCCCTGAGTGCCAGCTTACCTCCATTCTGGCAAGAGTCTGCATGTGCAGCGGGTGGTCTTTAAGAAGCTTTGCGAAAGCAGTGCGGCGAGTGGCGTAGTCACGAGCTAACTGGACCACCCTGTGAATACAGAAGCATGGTTCATCTGAAGCACAGAAAAGAGGCGACTTGGTCAAAAAGCAATGCAAAGTTGAGCTGTATCCTGCCTTCTCATTGCTGCTGTTGCAGAGATGCTGTTGTGGATCCTGGTTATAGTCAGCATGTTAGCTATGGAGGACACACCTCTTCCGTCTTCTGACAGCTGGTATTGAAAAAGAGAAAATAAACACATGAAAAAAATCTGAATTGGACTTCATTGTAAGGATAAATGTACTCTATGGCCTGTATGAAAGAGTGTTGCGTTTCTACTTTAATATGTACTTTTATGCAGCAATATAAAAGATACAATAGACAAATTATTCAAAATATTTCACTGTGTTGGAGTGCAAAACAAGAACAATTATAATAAATAAAGCTACCAAATTTGGTACTTTTATAGGGACCGACCAAATTCTACCGAGTACCAATTCACAATTTTTTTTTAGTGAATGCTTAGTTGTAATGTAAACAAGATTTAACAACTGAACAGCACAGTTATTATCAATGTTTAACATTATTTAATGTGTTTACTATTAAACACATTTATTAACACATGAACACACTCAAAAGTACCAAAAACTGGTGCTGTTGAGCACCAATATCTATCTACCAATTTCTTGTACCAGAACTTGGTACCGTATTAGTTTAAATGTGATAAGTACCCATTCGTAACCTATTGTATTGGTAAAAGTAATAGTGAACGTGTCAAATCAAGAAAACCAGTATTCTTATATTTGTAAAAGCGAAATGTCAGTGTTTGTATTGATCTCATTAGATACAGCAGGTCTACCTTTCTTGTGTACCTAATTAGTGTACTTTGTGTCAGCTGACACACATTAACAATCATATAACAATGGTATTTTGTTTGCATACCTATTAGTAATACATTCATTTTGGTTTCTATTAATACGTTCCAAAAGGTCAGGAAAATCATATAAAATTAAAAAAATTCAATTGGAAATCATTTAAAACCAACTAATCTGTTCAACACACTCAAAATAACCCTAACCTACTTTTACATGCAGAAAATATTGAAACTGCTACTTTTACTGTACCTTTATTGAAAACACTTGTTGGCGAAAACAGCAAGGAGCGAAGAGGGAAGAGGTACCCTTATACTTTAAGACTTAGACTTAGACTTGGACTTCCTTTTGATTGTCATTCAAATTTAAACTTTACAGTACAGATAAGAATGACATTTTGTTGCATTAACTCGTTGTAGTGCAGGATAAAAAAAAAGCAATAAGGTGCAGATATAAATAAATAGATTACTATACAGATAAATATATTGCACTTTTGCATATGCATCCAGGTTTATGGATGTATGTTATATTGTCTTTATATTCCAGCGAGTTAATCCATTTTTGGGGGGAATTGGGGGGATTATTATGATGCGTTTAAGAGTCTTACGGCCTGAAGGAAGAAGCTGTTACAGAACCTGGAGGTTCTGCTACGGAGGCTGCGGAACCTCTTTCTAGAGTCCAGCAGTGAAAACAGTCCTTGGTGGGGGTGGGAGTTTACGTTTTTATCTTGGATTCAATAATATTTCTCATCTTCTTTATCAAAGTGCTGTCACTCTCAACTTTTTTTGGCCCCCTGGTGGCCTATGTTGCAGTAATACTCAATTAAAAAAGCAGAGACTGAGTTAGCTACGCGTTGGATTCTTTGTTTGGGCTCTCGATTCCGCGGAATGTTACATGTACTGTAGAACCTTGATTTACAAATCTCTCTTTTTGCAAACTTTTCAATTTACGAAACATTAGATCAGGTCCAATATGCCCTCGTGTGCAAACCACGTCTCCGTGAACGAACGCTTCATTCATTTTGTGTCCCACCGCCAGCCATTTTGTGACGCAAGGTGAGCCATTAGGTTAGCCTGAGCCCTCCACATCACTTACTGTACATTACATTACACTACTTGGCACTTCTCAGTGCTTCAGAGTGTGTGCCTTTTCTTTATTCTCTATTCACTTTTTGGCAAGTTTTGTCCATTTTGCTAACTAAATATGAGTCCCAAAAAGACCAGCGTGGACAGAATCACTGTGGAGTTAAAAAAAAGACTATTTGCGAAAAGTACATTAACAGTGCTCACCAGCATAGAAGAATCAACGAAGCAGGCTTCGTACCGAAGCAAGTTTTAATTGTGATGAGAACGCAGTTTTCTGGAAAATGATGCCGAAGCAGACTTATATCACAGTGGGGGAGAAGGCACTCATCTCTTTTAGCACACACAGAAGGCCCCCTCCCTTCACCTCGTTTCTGCCTGCTCCATGCTCCAGTTAGCTGCACATTCGCAAAAGACAACGTACCCAGTGGGTTTTACATTCTTAAATGTTTATTATTGTAGCAATATGATTGGTAAATTTAAGGATTTTTGTGATTTCGGATCGTTTGTGAGGGCACCAAAAGGACTTCTCTGTGTGTGCACGTGTTGGCAGTTCAGCTTATTGTTGCTTTGGCTTGTTAATAGATAGTTGATCCATAACCTCCTTGTTATGTTTGTTTGATATACAGTACTGCAGATAGTTTTATATTGTGTTCAAGGTGTACAAACCTTCACTAAAATATGGACTTTTGTCGAGGCTGGAACCCATTATTCATATTTACATTGTTTCTTATGGAGAAATTTGCTTCACTATACAAACTTTTCTATTTATTAACCCTGTTCAAGAATGACATACTCTGCAGGAATGATGGGTGTTTAATCTATACAAAATATACCTTAGGCAATTTGATAAGCACTCAAGTGGAGATCTGACACTTTAAAAAAACACAATTTTAAAATAAAATAAATAAAATTCACACATAATTTTTGCCACAAAGATGGTGCTACGTAAAAGGTAAAAAAAGTCAAAGAAAATGGTGCCTTCCTGTGGTCAAGCTTGCTAAGTGCAGTGGCAAATACACTGACCTTGTGTGCCAGCAGGCCGTCCAGCAGTAACTCTGCTGTTGGCATCTGTCTGGTTCCCAGCTTGTCCTTCAGCCTCTGAACTTCTATCCCTCTCAGACGGCCATCTTGGTCTCGACTCACCTCGGCGTAGAACAGAGACAAACCTCGACTACCCTAAAGGACATATACTGTATATTATCAAGGATGAAATGTTTTGGCGCCAAAACAATGCCAAAATCCTTGCACGTGAACACCACCTTCTGTGTGATTCGTTTTACGCTGGCGCGGCTTCTCTGTCCGTGTGCGGACTCTGTTTGCGCTCGTGATGTGTCTTTTTCTTTCTCTACGCATGTGACTTTCCTCCCTTTTGGCACTTACGGGTGGGTATTGAATACACGGCCGAGCAACTCCCCTTTTTTCTGATTTGTCACTTTAAACTACTGTCTCCTGGTCACAGCCAACCTGTTGTGTGTGCCTTCTGAAGAAGATGATTCTTTAGACAAAATGAGACAAAATGTGTGTATTATGTTACTTGATATACAAGTTTACACTGTACACTATTCAACAATGACTTTGCCATTTATTATGATGTCATGTGAACATATAAACAAATCAACCTTGAACAAATTGATGTCATTAAAGACAGATTATTTCGACTGACAACATTTTTCTCTTGTTATATGCTGCCAAGGTAATTTGGCTGAGTGAGCCATGAAAGCCAAATATTTTAAAATGTATTTCCGTGGGAGAAATATAATATTTTTTAACACTGAATACAACTAAATGTGTGCATTTTTAAGTAAGACCAACATTTTTAGAGTATAATAAGTCTCTTATTCTTTTTGATAACATTGTTGTTCTAAAGTTAACCAATAATAAATAAAATACTTCTTACCATTAAAGGCCTACTGAAATGCGATTTTCTTATTTAAACGGGGATAGCAGGTCCATTCTATGTGTCATACTTGATCATTTCGCGATATTGCCATATTTTTGCTGAAAGGATTTAGTAGAGAACATCGACGATAAAGTTCGCAACTTTTGGTCGCTGATAAAAAAGCCTTGCCTGTACCGGAAATAGCAGACGAGTAGCGTGACGTCACAGGTTGTGGAGCTCCTCACATCCGCACATTGTTTACAATCATGGCCACCAGCAGCGAGAGCGATTCGGACCGAGAAAGCGACGATTTCCCCATTAATTTGAGCGAGGATGAAAGATTTGTGGATGAGGAAAGTGAGAGTGAAGGACTAGAGGGCAGTGGGAGCGATTCAGATAGGGAAGATGCTGTGAGAGGCGGGTGGGACCTGATATTCAGCTGGGAATGACTAAAACAGTAAATAAACACTAGACATATATATACTCTATTAGCCACAACACAACCAGGCTTATATTTAATATGCCACAAATTAATCCCGCATAACAAACACCTCCCCCCTCCCGTCCATATAACCCGCCAATACAACTCAAACACCTGCACAACACACTCAATCCCACAGCCCAAAGTACCGTTCACCTCCCCAAAGTTCATACAGCACATATATTTCCCCAAAGTCCCCAAAGTTACGTACGTGAGACTTTTTGAGACTTTTATTAGTAGGTTGCACAGTGACGTACATAATCCGTACAATTGACCACTAAATGGTAACACCCGAACAAGTTTTTCAACTTGTTTAAGTCGGGGTCCACTTAAATTGATTCATGATACAGATATATACTATCATATATACTATCATCATAATACAGTCATCACACAAAGTAATCATCAGGGTGTATACATTTAATTATTTACGTGACATGCACATAGCGGCACGCACGTACGGGCAAGCGATCAAATGTTTGGAAGCGTACTCACGGTACCGTGTCTGCGTATCCAACTCAAAGTCCTCCTGGTAAGAGTCTCTGTTGTCCCAGTTCTCCACAGGTCAATGGTAAAGATTGACTGTCATCTTTCGGGAATGTAAACAATGAAACACCGGCCGTGTTTGTGTTGCTAAAGTCGGCCGCAATACACCGCTTCCCTCCTACAGCTTTCTTCTTTGCTGTCTCCATTGTTCATTGAACAAATTGCAAAAGATTCACCAACACAAATGTCCAGAATACTGTGGAATTTTGTGATGAAACAGACAACTTAATAGCTGGCCATCATGCTGTCTCAAAATGTCCTCCACAATCCGCGACGTCACGCGCTGACGTCATCATACCGAGACGTTTTCAGCAGGATATGTCGCACGGAATTTAAAATTGCACTTTAGTAAACTAACCCGGCCGTATTGGCATGTGTTGCAATGTTAAGATTTCATCATTGATATATAAACTATCAGACTGCGTGGTCGGTAGTAGTGGGTTTCAGTAGGCATTTAATGCGACTTCTTGAACAGGTACGGTAGAAAACAGATGGATGGATTAAAATGCAATGTTTGCATTTGGCATGCACACACGCAATGGCGACATGCAAACACACCTCCACAAATGCGTCATCTATTTGAAAAGAATGTTTTATATTTTGAACGTTATTTTTAACACTGTGGAATTATTCATTACTTATCGTGTTAAGCAATGTCAGCTAAGATTGATCTGAGAGCCAGATGCAGTCATCAAAAGAGCCACATCTGGCTCGAGAGCCATAGATTCCCTACCCTTGATATAGACCTTAGCGCTGTAAAACTTTGGGCACCTAACAATTTGATCTGATTCTGATTCCTGGGGTGACAATTCTGAATTGATTCTTGAGGCAACATGATTCTTGATTCAAACTGTTTGAGCAATGTATTGTTTGGTATAGTAATTATAATGAAACTTTAACAGACGGCCCAAAAACGTCCTTTTAAAAAAGGATTCTTAGAAAGAAAAACAAATATATATATATATACATATATATATATATATATATATATATATATATATATATATTGTTTTTTTATATAAATATATTTAAATAAAAAAAAAAAAAAATTTTTTTATTGATCTTTTTAAATTATGAATCGATTCACAATTGGGATAAATAAGAATCACGATTCAGCAACAAATCGATTTTAGGATTTTACACCCCAACTACGTTATATAATAAAAGGGAGCTCATTTGTTAATGCTCTGAGGTCAGACTAATTTAGCGCATTGAAACATAGACCATCAGAGTCATAAGTGTGATACCCTCACAATGTGATAATTTTTTTATTTTAAGCACTTTACTTCACAAGTTATGATATAATGGGTTGTTTTATCTAAACTTCAGACTCTAAAGACTGCTCTTCTTCAGAAGGGACACAGTCCGACGGTAACAGTTTCCTCGGATTGGCTCTAACCAAGAGAGAGTAGGCCTTTTAAAGTGACCAATCAGGAGGGAGGGCAGTTGCTGGGCCGTGTATTCAATGTTGGAAAGGGTGGAATGTCGCGCCGTTGCAGTAAAAAAAAAAAAAAAGACACATTGCAAGCGGAAAAAGAGTCTGCGCTTGAGCAAAAAGACGCTGCACACGCAAATAAAAAGACCGCATGTAGGGATATGTACCGTTCACATTTGAACCGATACGGTACCAATTTCCAGTATTTGGGAATCAATACCAGTACTCAACTGTACCAATTTTTGGTACTTTTTTGTTTGTTTGTGTCAGTAAATATGAGTTGTTTTTGATGATAACATTCCTTTTATAAAGTGCAATATTTAAAAATGATCTGATTATGATAACTGTGCTCCAGTTGTCATATCTTGTTTCATTTTCACATTTCTGAATCTCATTTGCAGGTATTACATTAAGTTGCAATTACAGTTGCAAGTCCAAGATGTTAGATGGCAGTAGTGTATAGTTTATAGTTTTTTTGTCGCGCCCTAAAAAGTGTGAATACTGTAAGTATTTTACTTATTACGCACCAGCTGTTTGATTGTAACGTGCAACTTAGTAGTCATTTTAATCAACAAATTTGGAGTGATTAAAATCACCATGTAAAATCGCTAATGCTAATCAGTAGCATGTCAATAGCAAAGCTAATGTCTATTAGCCTCATTTTTGGAAAAGTGGAGCATTACTTAACTTATGTTGAAGCGTTTTTTGAGTCAATTTCTTTGTTGGCATTGAAAATTGCAGCATTACCTAGAGGTAGTTTGGCTGAGTCCGCTCTCGGTGCTGCTGGAGTGATCGGCAATTGCTGAAATGCAAAGAACCGGCGTCACATGCAACCCAGGAATCGAAACATGGCACTATTGGACTTTATGTGAATCGGTGCCTGGTAGGACCGGCGGGATACGGTCGGTGCCAAAAAAGTATTCGTTACCCATCCTTAGCCGCACATGCGTAAAAAATGTGTCGCGCGCAAGGATTTTGGCACAGAAATGTCATCCCTAGACACACACAAATAAAAATGTCATGCATGGAGCAACATCTTGCTCTCTCTCTCTCTCTCTCACACACACACACACACACACACACACACACACACACACACACACACACACACACACACACACACACACACACACACACACACACACACACACACACACACACACACACACACACACACTTTCAATAGTGCAAGCAGTACCGGGGTGGTCGCTCCTGCTCTGTCGCGCACTCTGGCTAGTGTAAGCGTCATGTCTGCATCAGTGGCAGAGGTGAACCACTTGAAGCCATGGAGTTTGTACCAACCATCTGTTTGGGGAACTGCCACTGTCTCAGTACCATTTGCTAGACACACACACACACACACACACACACACACACACACACACACACACACACACACACACACACACACACACACACAATGAATAGGATAAAGCAAACAGTACACACAACTTTGAAGAAGTGGGCTTTTTGTTCGCTGCAGAACTTAGCCACTTATTAGTAGGGATGGGAGCCGGAACCCGGTTACATAATGGCATTGATGCTAATAAAAAAAGGAGCTATCTGTGCCTTATTCTGGTGAATGCAGACTCAGTCAACTGCAACAAGTGCTGGGTGGTGAAATTGTGCAAGTAACATTCTTGTAAGTAATGTAGCATCCCGACAGAAGCACAAAGGGTGCTCTTTTTAAACTTTATTGCCGACCCTAACACGCCAACAGCAGCCCTCAAGCGAGGTTGCATTCAGGAACACCCGGAATTTTGAGCATCAAACATTGCAAATCAAGTAAGTTTATGCATGTTCTCCATGTTTTGTATTGCTGCACTAAATATGATATTTTGATAGTTGTATTTCTTATTTTTAATGCACTACTTAGGCCTGGGCTGATAAAAAATTTTGCTCGGCGATATATTAACCTACAAATTATTGCCGATAAACGATATTATTGCCATTATTTTTTGGAGACCAAATTGGCAATATGACAATACGTGATAATAATGCATGTATATCCTTTCAAATAAAAAAAACTAGGTTTTTTTCCGGATATTTTAACACTGCAATTGGAATGTAAACTTTTAAACCTCCAAGTTAAATTAAACAAATAAATAATAACAATAAAATCTACTTTGTCTATTAGCAAAATGTTGCACTTCAATAAAAAATCACAACCAAAAGCAATAAAATATGTTAAGGAAAGGGTGGGGAGCTCCAAAATATACACAACCAAAACAAGAAATAAAATGGCTAAATAAAGTTGCACTAATATTGAACATCCTGCGATGAGGTGGCGACTTGTCCAGGGTGTACCCCGCCTTCCGCCCGATTGTAGCTGAGATAGGCTCCAGCGCCCCCCGCGACCCCAAAAAAGGGAATAAGCGGTAGAAAAATGGATGGATGGATAATATTGAACATGTAGGCAGAGGTAGAGTTGTACATTACTTAACTGGCAATCAAGTTAGGAGCTTTTCAAACAGAAAGGCGCGGTATGTCTTTGGCTATGTAGCAAACCACACGTTTTGTAAGTTCACACCATTTTGCACTGTTTTGTTTGCACTGACCTTTGTCACCAAACGCGAAGTGAGTGTGGATTGTCGGGTGCTTGTGTTTCAAGTGGGCGTGCGGGTTTGTCATATTCGAGCACATTTGGCAAACTGACTTCTCGGTACTGATTGGCTCATCCAGAACTCAAAGTTTAAACTGAAATATTGGCATTTGGTTTTGTGATCATTTTGTCAATGTTCGCTACTACATGTGTTGGTCATGAACTAACTTGTTGCACTGTGAGATGCTTGCTAGCAGGCCAGCGGCCCCATCTCGCCGCACAAAGAATCAAAGACACTTAATGAAGGACAAGAGGATTCACCAACCTTCTTTTCAATCCGCTATGGCACAAACGCACGCAGCTGCATGAAAATGCGTGAAATGCGTGAATGCTCTTGAAACCTGTAAACCAGGAGTGCCCACACTTTTTTAGCAGGGAGCTACTTTTCAAATGACCAAGTCGAGGTGATCTACCTCATCATCATATATATATATATATATATATATATATATATATATATATATATATATATATATATATATATACATGCATACATATATATATATATACACATACATACATATATACATACATATATGTACATATACATATATATATATATGTATACACACATATATACATACATATAGATATATACATATACATACATATATATACATATACACACACATATATACACACGCACACACACACACATATATATATATATATATATATGTATGTATATATATATATGTATGTATGTGTATATATATATATATATATATATATATATATATATATATATATATATATACATATATATATACATATATATATATATATATATATATATATATATATATATATATATATATATATGTAGAAAATGGATGGATGGATGGATGGATATATATATATATATACGGTAATTTCTATTTATTTATTTATGATTACAAAAAAATGTTAACATGTTAAAGGTGTTTAATATACTGTAAATACAAGCATATTTAATACATATAAATTCCTTTACTTCATGAAGACAAGAATATAGGTTGGTGTATTACCTAATTCTGATGACTTGCATTTACTGGAATCAGACAGGATTCACAGTAGTGCTGATAACTTTCACATTTTCGATTTTATATTGTAGAGGAGAAAAAAAGTCCTTCTTTCTGTCCAATACCACATGAAAGTGGCATCTTATTCGTCCAGCTTCAATATTTGTTTTTATACTCTTTACAAGAAATACATTGACGGCAAACGCCATAGCTTGCTAGCTTGTGTGTACTAGTTTTCTGAGATTCTTATTTTGTTAGCGCAGGCAGGGCGGAGCAGCACTTTTATTGTGAAGACAGGAAATGTGCGGTCGGTCTTTAGGCTTTTGACAGAAAGTTTTGGCATGAGAGTCTGTCTCACTTAAAAGTGCTTCTCCTCTTCCTGCCATTTTTTTTTTTAATTAATACTGATTTTGCAGCAGCCAGCGTCATCTCACATGATCCTCGGGTGACCTCAAAGTAAAGATTGATGGTCGCAAATTTTTTGGTTTATTTTTTAATTTCTGGCTAGCGATCGACTGACACACCCTCCGCGATCGACGTAATGAGCACCCCTGCTGTAAACACACATGCAAATGGCGATTTATTTTTGCTGGAAAACTTACCGGCTTAATTTTCATTTATCGTAAGTTAATAGACTTATCCAATATCTGCCCAGGGCTAGTATTACTTAGTTATCATTTGATTCATATAATTGAGGTATTTAAAATACTTGTCGCTTCAACTTGAATGTCACAAAATCACATAAAAAACAAATTTGTTTTTTGTTTTTTACAAAAATGTGCAAGTTTTAATTTTTTTTAGGGACTGGCTTAGGCACTGTTTAAACACCGGCAATATTTCTAAAGTACCGATTTTATACTACTATCAGTTAAAATGTAAACTTAGTGCAACTACTGCATGTGTGACTACTGACCTACATCGGAGCCTCCTTGTCTCTCCGTCATCCACTGTCCGGATGTCCAGAAACGTTCAGGGTGACGTGTTGTCAGTCGTTTGTAGGCTTCTTCTACCGGCCATGTAACTCCTATGGACTTCACCCCCCCACAAATCACACACACAAATACATCTCTATTTGTAAAGGGCTATTTCCTGGATGAATTATTGCATAGTTGAATATGAAAATAGCTCCATAGAGGATGTTTACATAAGAAGTGTTTTATTCACCTGAATGACCTTGGCAGCTCCGTCAGTCATGGCCAGAGGACAAGTGTAGAGTCCAGCGGAGGGGGAGAAGAGGTACAACTTGCTCATCTGATAAACCCGACTGGAGTAAAAAGACACTTGGTTAATAATGGTTTAAAAAAGTGTTCATATGAACAGTTCAGGCGCAAAAAACGATAAAGGCCATTGCAGCCTATATTGAGCTGTGAGTACTACAAAATAGTTCACACCATTCTCTACCACAGGGATATTTAACTAGATTGTTTTGGGGGCCAGATTTCCAGAAAACTAAGGACCCTTCACTATTTTTTTGACTTCAATAAAAATCACAACCAAAAGCAATAAATTATGTTAAGGGGAGGGGGCTGACCCTCAAATATACGCAACCAAAGCAAGAAATAAAATGGCTGAATAAAGTATTGACAAAAATGTTTGTCGGAGTTACAGAAGTGTTGTCTGCTTTTTAGGACCTTGTGAGTCTCTCACAAGTTTTTTTGAACCGAACTCAAGGGCCACCAGTGGAATAGCCCAAATGATGAAAAAGAGAGGGCCTAAAATGGAACCTTGAGGGACACCACTAGTACAACTAAAGAGGCTGAACTAATGTCTACTGGCTGCATCTGAAGTAAATAAGCTACAGCAACACTTTAGTTGCATAAATCCCATTTTGAAAACAAATTGTAACCGCCAAAAAGGAGGGGACTTAAAGAGGTGCCTTGAGGAAGGCCTCAATTATGTAAATCGCAGATTTAAACCGCAGTGTTCTATGTTTGCTGCCAATGTAATAGGAATGAAACATGAACACTCTGTTTTTTGTTTTTTTTTAGAATATGCTGCAAAAATGTTTGTCTCCTAGGTTTTGAGTTGAACCTGGGGGTCGGTATGGTGTCATTCTGGATTTGGCCCCCGAGCCGTCAGTTGAATAGGAGGTGAAAGCAATTTTTTTTTGCAAAAAAACAACTTATCTTTTACATCTCACTGTTGAATATTTCCGTTTTAGTTGAAAAAGCGACAAGCACCCTGCTCTCTTTCTGGCACAAACAGACAAATCCATCAGAAACCAATCACTGCATCGAAATTTGATGACATCATCCAACATCAGTGCCCATGTTTGCTTGCTTCGTGTCTGTTTTACCGTAATTGTAACTAAATTAAAGCATCGGTAATGAGTAGTGAATTAGTGAATTATATTTATATAGCGCTTTTCTCTAGTGAATCAAAGCGCTTTTACATAGTGAAAGCCATTATCTAAGTTACATTTAAACCAGTGTGGGTGGCACTGGGAGCAGGTGGCTAAAGTGTCTTGCCCAAGGACACAACGGCAGTGACTAGGATGCCGAAAGCGGGACTCGAACCTGGAACCCTCAAGTTGCTCACACGGCCACTCTACCAACCGAGCTATACCGCCACAGTAAGTAACTATACCCTTGCCCACAACGTGCAAAAAAGAGACGCTGTCCTGATAAATATGAGTGGCCCATAAGCTAAAAAAGTGGACACAGTGTGTGAGGAAAATGCCGTTTATTATATGTTTACATAATGTACAGGATACGTGTGTAGCCACTAATCTTTTGAATGACGACCTGAATCATGTGTTTACTCTGTTGTTGTTGTCTTGTGATTCAGCTGTCAATGTAATGATACTCATGATGCAACGATCAATGTAAACCCCGCTGTCCAAGGATCACCTAAAAAAAGTGTTTGTTTGGATGAATTCATACAGTGGTGGAATAAGTATTCCTCTGAAAAAACTGAACTGTTTTCACTCATTTTAGGGCCAGGCTTGCACCATATAGAATGAGTCTGTTTTTGCAACAGAACATTGTTTGCACTTTTGCTGAAAAATTACTACAAAATGTTCTAAATTCCATTTTTGAATCAATTTGCATTTTTCAAAATGGAACTTTCATTTTGGTTGTTAGAAAATTTTCAATTGCAGCCCACATCAGCAGGATGACTGTTTCATGAAAAGCTCCACAAAAAACATTAATTAAAAAAACTAGGAAAGTGCATGTATCTGTTCTTGCATCTGAACTCTTCATATGAGTTACGACACCAGGTAAAACCAAAAAAAAAAGGTCACTTCTGACCTCCACTCTCCAAACGATCTCTCATAGGCGATGGCGACCATTCCCTCAGACGCCGACAGCTCTTTCATGCGTTTCCATGCCGGAGAGGTCAAGATGTGGTCCACTCTGCGGCCCCAAGGGTCAAAATGTTCCAGGCGTGGCGGAGTCACCTCACACTCTCTGCCCCAACCGTCCACCTCAGTGGCCACGCGCTCGCCAAAGGCACGCAAGTCTGAGAAGACTGCCTATGAACATACGAGCACAACAACAATGAATTATTTTGCATCACAATCATAGAAAATAGGTTTATACAGCGGTACCTCAACTTAAGAGCTGTCTCTCAGCTAATTGTTATGCTTTAAGTTACAAGTAAAAATGTGAGTTACAAGCATCCCCGGCATTAGTTGGAGTAGCAAAAAAAAACATAAGATCCAAGCAAAACATCTCGTCTTACTCACAAGCATTAGCTTATAGCTAGGGATGGACATCATTTTGTTTTCCAACCACGGGAAAGAAGAAAGTTAGTGTGAAAAACAGTGCCGAGAAGAAGTGGATGATATTCATTAAATTAAAGAAATAAATCATCGAAAATATGACAGTGTGTCGTCAACTTCGTGAAGCATTTTGAACGTATCACTGCTAATCTGCACCATACTGAAGCAGAATGAGTCTATCACCAGCTAAGAAAGTTAAAATAATATCTAAATGGCAGACATTTATCCATGAAAATATTGAAAATCTGCTAATAGTGTGTTTGACTAGATACATATACGTTAATAAAAAAGTTTAATGTGACATTCTGTAATCTGTATTGAATTGTTTATATTAGGGGTGCCCAAAGTGGGGTACAGGGGCCAAGGCTGACTGGGGGGAAGCTGACTGAATTTTTGTAATCCTTAAATGCTTTTAAATCTAAAGAGAGCATTTGAAGGAGCCTCAGTTATCTGTAACTGTTTTACTTGATGTCCATCTTGTCATTTTAATGTGTAATGTGACTGTAGTTTTATGTGGAACTTTGCTGCCTCTTGGCCAGGACTCCTTTGAAAAATAGTTTTTTAATCTCAATGTTAAACAAAAAACAAAACAAAACTTAACCTGTCTAGTTGTTTGGTTTGGCCCACCAAAGGGCGGCTTCCCAAATCTAATACATATTCGTATTGGCCTTCTTTTAAGCTCACGAGGGGTGTCCCAAACCAATATTGATATCGGATATCAGTCTGAGATCAATAAAACATTTCTTTATCAGATTATATCGCCTTGCATCCAAACTCTCTAATTTTAGCCCTGATACAGGTAGCCCTGCAACACATTTACCTGTGAAAAGCTGGAAAGCCAGTTAACATCTAAATGTCCTTCAATAGGAACACACAATTGGTCACTTCTTATATTTTAGTGAAGTAATTTACAAATGGTAAACATGGTAGGCTGTGGAATACTAGAATCTTGCAGCTACACAACAGCTAAGTGCACAATAGCACGCAAGCGAGACATACGTGTCCTTAATTGAACAATATTGCAGTCTAAAACACCATAATTGTCAATATTAAACATGTATCAAATAATTATATTTGCATAATACTAAAATATTGAAGCCTCCAACACAGAAGCATATTACAAAGTATCCAGTAAGAAACGTGTCCGCACTATTCATCTTACTGCATCATGAGCTTAATAAATTATTGTGACCACTAGGTGCCACCAAAAAAAAAAAAATATATTACTCAACTTCAACCTAAAGACAGCATATGTTCATTCCAGACGGTTAATAATAAATAGATTAGTGCAGTGGTTCCCCAACTTTTTACACAAAGTACCACATCAGAAAACACTTGGCTCTCCAAGTATCACCATAATGCCATTCATCCATCGATTTTCTACCGCTTGTTCCTGGGTCTACCCCGCCTTCCGCAGTGCAGCTGGGATACTGACCAACATACATAGTAATAGCGTAGTAGACCAAAGTCTTCATTAAAAACAAGGCAGAGGTTTTATTTAACAAGTCTATTTAATATTTTTGACCACCGTAACATTTCACACAATGGACAAACATTGTCAACAATGATACTCCATATACTGTACGTATTTACAGACTTCTTTGGCTTACCACTAGATGGAGCTCACGTACCACAGTTTGAGAATCCCTGGATTAGTGTTTGTTTTTTCATAACTACCATTGTTGTGTTTGACTAATTTCGCTTGATCAAACGTTTACTAACATTCCACTCTACAAAATAGTAAATGTATGTATAATTCCTGCTGATGTCGTATCGAATCAATATAGGTATCGTATCGGAAGTAAAAAAGTTGACAACCCTAAGGCTCACACAATTATTGGTGGCATGTCTGTAGGGCTAACTAGTTGTCATCGATCATCGTTATTGGCCCTAATTATAGGAACTTTATTATTTACGTTCAGGCTGTTTGTGTTTCACTCTGTGTTTGGCCCCCAGCCCATTGGCATATTTTCACTTTGGCCCTTGAAGGCAAACATTTTGGACACACTTTCGATACTGTTGTAGTTTGCCCTTATCTTGCTCACCTCCTGAGGAAGGTGTCTCCTTAAGTACCCCCTGAGCAAGGCATCCTCCAAAAAAGGGTTCTTGAGGACAGGTCTGTCCTGAAAGAAAGGTCCGAGACGGGCTGCAGAAAAGGGCAAGGATCCCTCTGTTTCCCAGAGCTGCTCTTCCTTAGACGGTCTTGTGCCCACTTCAGCTGCACCGCCGACGCATCTGATGTGGAGGGGATGTTGGGTGACACCGCACAACAGCCTCCAGCTACTGCAGCCTCCCAACAGGCAACGCAGTGCGGCTGACATGGCCACAGTCTGAACAAGGGAAACAAAAATAATAACTACTATATTCAGAACTTCATAATAGAATGTTAACAGTACGGCAAGGAACTCGGGGGGAGGGGCTCAGAAAATACTAGATTTTCATGTCTTGAGTCATTTTTTCAATTACAAAACCCAAAACCAGTGAAGTTGGCACGTTGTGTAATTCGTAAATAAAAACTAAATACAATGATGTGCAAAACCTTTTCAACTTATATTCAATTGAATAGACTGCAAAGACAAGATATTTAATGTTCGAACTGAGAAACTTTTTTTTTTTTTGCAATTAATCATTAACTTAGAATTTAATGGCAGCAACACATTGCAAAGAAGTTGGCACAGTGGAATTTTTAACACTGTGTTACATGGCCTTTCCTTTTAACAACACTCAGTAAATGTTTGGGAACTGAGGAGACCAATTTTTGAAGCTTTTCAGGTGGAATTATTTCCCATTCTTGCTTGATGTACAGCTTAAGTTGTTCAACAGTCCGGGGTCTCCCTTGTGGCTTCATATTGCGCCACACATTTTCAAAGGGAGACGGGTCTGGACTACAGGCAGGCCAGTCTAGTACCCACAGTCTTTTACTATGAAGCCACACTGTCGTAACACGTGGCTTGGGATTGTCTTGCTGAAATAAGCAGGGGCGTCCATGATAACGTTGCTTGAATGGCAACATATGTTGCTCCAAAACCTGTATGTACCTTTCAGCATTAATAGTGCCTTCACACATAAGTTACCCATGCCTTGGGCACTAATACACCCCCATACCATCACAGATGCTGATTTTTGCGTCAAGAACAATCCGGATGGTTCTTTTCCTCTTTGTTCCGGAGGACACGACGTCCACAGTTTCCATAAACAATTAGAAATGTGGACTCGTCAGACCACAGAACACTTTTCCAATTTGGCAGCGTTTCTGGGTGTTGTTGATAAATGGCTTTCGCTTTGCGTAGTAGAGTTTTAACTTGCACTTACAGATGTGGCGACAACCTGACAGTGGTTTTCTGAAGTGTTCCTGAGCCCATGTGGTGATATCCTTTCCACACTGATGTCGCTTTTTGATGCAGTACCGCCTAAGGGATCATTGCTTACGTGCAGCGATTTCTCCAGATTCTCTGAACCTTTTGATGATATCACGGACAGTAGATGGTGAAATCGCTAAATTCCTTGCAATACCTCGTTGAGAAATGTTGTTCCTAAACTGTTCGACAATCTGCTCATGCATTTGTTCACAAAGTGGTGACACTCACCCCATCCTTGTTTGTGAATGACTGAGCTTTTCATGGAAGCTGCTTCTATACCCAATCATGGAACCCACCTGCTCTCAATTAGCCTATTCACCTGTGGGATGTTCCAAATAAGTGTTGATGAGCATTCCTCAACATTCTCAGTCTTTTTTGCCACTTGTGCCAGCTTTTTTGAAACATGTTGGTAATTGGAGCGAAACAGATTCTTGACAGGGCTATTGCCCTCCTGTCCCCCGTGTAGCACCGTCCTTGTAGAAATGGATGTTGGGATAGGCTCCAGCAACCCCATGACCCCGAGACGGACAAGCGGTAAAAAATGGATGGATGGATAGATAGATGGATGGACACATTTCTGTAAGGCAGTAGAATCATGTGATTTCCCCTGCCAATCAGCAAAGGAACAATAATGGTGGTAAAATTAAATATTATGAAAGATACGTTGTTTATCATACTGGTAAATAATTATGATTTAAATTATAAAACCGGTAAGAAACTATTTCAAAAGAACTAATTTCAATCTTGGGAAAAAAAGGGGACTACTTTCACACTTCAGAACCTCAGTTGATCTCAAAATTGGGTCAGAGTTCGTTTGCTGTCATTCTCGGTGCAGCAACTGTAACTGGGAACAGCTCGGCGGAAAAGTGATATAGTTCATTATAAGAGTGCTTATTATTGCCGTGTTTGTACTGCAACTATACGTATGGCTTCTTCTTTGTATAGTTAGCATAATTTGACGAACACTTGGCTAGCAGTTAGCATTGCAATAAAGAGGTTTATTTGTAAAGGACTACTATTCCTTACATTTGGTCAACTTACGTTCAACACTAAATTGTCAGTCACGTAAAAAGTGCAGTACGGTATTGTAAAAGGCCTACATACCTTTTAGACAGTGCAGCAGCACTTTGTTTACGTTCGCTAAACCTTCACTTTCAAAATAAAACTACTTCCGCCATATGGCGGAAAAAAAATACAACGGCTCTTAAAACAAACTAGGTGACAGATGAATTCGTTTTATGAATCCAGTTTTTCAAGATGTACAGTAAAAATTGTATTAGAATTTTAGCTGTGTTGATTTTTGCATAAAAATACACATTGAGGGTAAACCCGTTTTGTTTAATTCAAGATTTGTCAAAAATACAGAATCCTTTCTTCTGATTCTTAAACATGGCTGAAGCATGCAATGTTTAATAAAACACTGTAACAGTTAATGAATAGTAACATCCTTACTTACGCATTAAACAGATATTTTCTTTCAAAAAGAAGCACAGCACAGGAATTACTGGACATTTGTACTGATAAAACCCAGTAGGAACTTCTTAGTGTCATATATATATATATATATATATATATATATATATATATATATATATATATATATATATATATATACTCAGTTAGCTTGTCAGGCTGACCAGGATGAGGCATATTATATGCAACACTGAAGTGTATAAAAATAGTAGTTAGCCATGACAGAAAGACAGCAGTACAGATATTGGGGCCAATCAACCCAAACTCTTCAAATGCTTGCTGTAGTTTTGTGTCAACTACATCTGTCAACTAGAGGGACACCCTAAACCATAGTAAACCTACAAAAGTTAAAGTAAAATAGTGTCTGAAACAGATTAGCATTATACAATAGAAGCAGGTTTATTAAAAAGCTAAAACAAAATACACAGGCCAGAGGGTGCTAACAATGATAAAATCAAAAACCAAAATAAACAGAACACTGTTGCAGTGTGTGCATGCTTACAGCTAAATGAAATTAAAAAAAATCAGTTTAACAGGAATAATGTTTAACAATGAAAATAACCAAGACTATTGACATGACGCTTAACAAGGAGTGCCTGGGGAGCTGTTAGTGTCATGGCTGCAATAAAAAAAAAAAGTCTTTATGTGGACGTTCTTTCAATGTAGGTTTCGCCTCAATCGCCTTTGGTAAGAAGGTCCTCGATGTACGCATCAAGCTCATCATCTGTGTTGATGTCGATATCCTGAGTGGGGGAAAAGCAATGATTATTTTATGTAGATCACTTCGTTGATTTTTTGCGGGTATTTTTAAGACAAAGCAGTCAAACCTCTTGAACTTTCTGCAGGAGAGCTACAATGTTGGTTCGCAGTTTCTGTAGTTTCTCATCTGCCTCCTTGAGTTTTGTCTCCGCACTGTTGCTTTTCTCTTCCACAGCTTTAGCCTTCGCGTCCGCTCTACTCTGATACGAGTTGCACAATGACTGCAGACCTGTTTCATACTGGTGGAAGTATTCTTTCTAAAGTAGACAAGAGAATCCAACGTATGTATTAGCGCAGGAAAATACAATGTAAGTGTTTAAAGACATTTTTATTCAATACTGCTAATCTAAAATCAGTGAATCACACTACATGAAAATAATTAGCAACCAGCAATACAGTCGTCCCTTGCGTGTCAAATGTATCAGTTTTACAAAATGTATTTAAAAAAATAAAAAAATAAATCATATCACAGTTACATGCTGTTTTGTGTTTGACAAGAGCCTATTATTAGTAAATATTCATATTTAAGCATATTTTACAAATTTTTAGTCTGAATTAAGCATTTCCAAGCATTAAAATGGTTTAATGACCTTGAAATAAAGTACTGTATTATAATGCACAGTCGATCATCATCATTGAACAAGTTGCAGTATTTTCACAGGTTAGTGGTTGTGTTTACAAACTGTGTGAGAGTCTATTACTGTACATTAGGCATGGGCGATATGGTCTAAAATTCATATGGTTGTATACTATATTGCAGCGTCCTCCAGATTCATACTTTACACTTTACTTGTTCTCATATGAATGTTATAGAAGTATGAGGCTTTCCAAAGAATAGTTGCATTGCCCTATTTAATTTGTTTATTGTTGATGTAGGAGAGTATGTTATTTTAGTTGACTATTGGGCAACATTTTTGTAATGACCATTTGAAAGACAAATGTTGAAATGATGGCACCTGATATCTTACATTTTAGTATTTGTCTTCTTTTGCACAAAGTAAAGTGTTTTTTTGTGAAGTGCGTCCATAGCAACAGTAAAAAAATATATAACAATTTCATTCATTACACAACATGGGCTGCAAAAGATCAGTTGATATTGGTATCGGAAATAAAATGTTAAACAGTTTTGGCAAATCAAATAACGAGAAAGCCTGTATTAAGGCTCTCTAATTAAGGTGTTTATTAGGGATGTATTGATAAACGGTATTATTGATAAACTCCAGTAAAACTCCCGACGGTTATTATTAGTTTTAAATTAAAATTATCGCAAAATTGTGATTGATGACCGTACTTTGATTAACTCACAGACAGGTAATAATGCTCATTTATTGGAGAAGGAAGCTAGTGCGAACAACATGCCCCAATCTAAACTTATATAAACACATTACTGCCTGAGCAACTAAAATATCTAATTGGGCACATTGGACATTCTGTACAGGCTTTGCGCTCTTAGAACAGAGTAATATATCTATATTCGAACGAATATGACATATTGACATCGGTATCTACAACAGGAAGTGAACCCGTGTGCCGTCACATAAACCGGGCGTGCAAGACTTGTTTTGCCTTTATCATTACAAAACACTAAAACCTTTACAAATTAAAACAGATGAATAAATACATATTTAAACACTCAAATAAAAATATTATAAGAAATAGGACAATATCTATTGTTTATTCTGACAAGAAAGTATATTTTGTGTCTATTTAATTTTTTTACATTTTAGTTTGTGTCTTGTACATTTTTAAGCACTTCCAAAACTGTGATAACCATGATATGACATTTTCATATTGTTACATCCCTACTGTATATAAAGTATGTATATGTCTCTCACCAGAGGAAAGGCTACCAAATCCTCTGCAGTCATGCCGTTAACATCATCCTTTGGAATCCGAAAAGCAGGAGGGAAGAAGTAGCGCAACATCGTCCTGAAACAAGAGCAACACGCTCGTTATCAAAGATTAGGTTCAAATGTGAGCACGTTTAAAGTTTAGGAATAACAGCAAAATAAAACACTGGGAGGAAACTTGTCTTTTATCCTCTCACCTCAACATAGTGACCAGGCTCTCAGTCACCTCTCGACTGGTTCCAGGTTGTGTGGTATCTGGCTCCATGGCTGCAGATGCTTTCTCACCCTGCTGGGTGTCAGGCGTCTGAGAGATGGGGGATGCCGGACGCATCAGTCGGACCTCGTCACTGTCCTTAAACACCCTTCACAAATGCACACACAATTCGTTTTCTGGAATACTAATACCATCCAGTAAATACGGAAAATGGACAAAAACGTTCTCACCATCTATCTTTAGGGGTGGCTCGAGGGACATAGTCAAACTTGACTTTCCAGCGAATGCGCTGTTTGTTGGTCTCCACAGCCATGACTTTTCCGGTAAACCACTGCTTGTTGACACGGACTTCAACTAGCAGCCCCTTATCTTAAATTTAAAAAAATAAAATGTAAAAAAGGACAATTCTTTTTGACCCAGGCCTTTGCATTAAAGGATGGTTCTTGTCAGTTGGTACCTTTCTGAGCATTCTTAATGTCGCTCTCTGGCTCCTGCTGCTGTGTCTTCTCGGGTGCCTGCACAGATAAACATGTTATCACCAGCACCACAGTCAGACACTGACAGACAGTAAGTAAAGTGAGCTCTGTTAGTGGAAGCGAGTGAGGTAGAAGGGATGTAACGATATCACCCTAGGATCCTAAAGCGCACCGGATTATAAAGCGCACAGCCGATTAATTGTCTATTTTTTATCTTTTTTCATATATAAGGCGCACCGGATTATAGGGCGCATTAAAGGAGTCATATTTTTTTCTTTTCTTCGAAAATTTAAAACACTTCCTTGTGGTCTACATAACATGTAATGGTGGTTCTTTTGTCAAAATGTTGAATGGATTATGTTTTACAGATCATCTTCAAGCCGCTGTCTGACAGTCGCTTCCGGATGCGTTGTTTAGTGGGCGGTCTTATTTTTTTGGCTCACCTTCGTCAGCGTCTTCTCCCCGTCATCTTTGTTGTACCGGTGTAGCGTGCAAGGACATGCCCCCTCGGGTAATATACTTCCGGCGTTGTGACCTCTGTTTACTACAGTCATATCAAAAACATACCTTCTCGCTTAATGTCGTAGCTCGGACAGCGAACGAAGGCGACAACAAGTAAGCTAGCTAGCTCATGCTAACTAGCAAGCTTGTTTCGCCATCCCTGTCCTGCAACTCAGTGCGGCGTGTTGGCAAGAGGAACAACGAGGACCTGCGGATGAGGCGAGCAATCGACAAATTTTGTTTGGCTCTTATTTTTGTTATGTTGTAGTGGGTATTATTTACACAATTAGCCCACAGATGTATAGATACTGCTGGATTGCTGATTAGAAAAATTCTGAATGTCATTAAAACCATTAGCTCCATCTTTTGACACTCTTCTGACTCCCGTCCTTACACGTTGCAATATTTAACAAAAGTCCTTACATGTGGCAATATTTAGTCAATAAGCTTCTTCTTTTTCTCTATCTTCTTGTTATTGGGCATTCATCCTCTGCTGTTGCTATTTCTAATATAAAGTAGCAAAAAGTTCTAACTTATACCTCAGTATGGAACTGCTAAAAACTACTGGTGTAGTGGGTTTACATAATTCACCAACGGAACTTTAGGTATTAGAGAGTTCCGGTCGGACGGTTTTTCACGGGACACATTTCTGGCGTTGTTATTGCACTAGTGAGCCACGAATGAGAAGATGCTGCTCCGTTATTGATTTAAGTGAAGTCTGAATGTCATTAAAACAGTTAGCTCAATCCTTTGACACTTCTCCGACACCCGTCCTTGCATGCTACACAGGTACAACGAAAATGACGGGGAGAAGACGCTGTCGAAGTGGAGCCACGTAAATGAGACCGCCCACAAAATGGCGCATTCCTGAAGCGAAGGTCAGAAAGTGACTTGAAGATGGTCTGTAAAACATAATCTATGCAACATTTTGACCAAATAACCACCATTACATGTTATGTAGACCACAAGGAAGTGTTTTGAATTTAGAAAAAAATGCGCCTTATTACGGAACCTTTTTTTATGAAATCAGACCTGAATAGACCCGCCTATCGGCAGTGCGCCTAATAATCAGGTTCGCCCTTTGTCCGAAAAATATGGTAAGTAAGAAAGAGTAGAGAGAAAACGCTCCATGTTAGGTTGTCTTGATCGTTAGAACTTGGAAAGAGTGATGCAAGCCATCTGGAGAGGAAGAAAGCACATTGAGGGAGGGGTAGTGCTACCTCGGGTTCAACAACAGGGGTCTGCCGCGTGGGAGCAGCAATCGCTTTCTTTCCAGACTGGGACTGTTTGTTAACCTGTGTGGCCAACAGCAGAGGGGCTTCGATTGAGACTTAACCAGTAAATAAACAAGTCCAAAAGTGCTCTCTTTACAAACTCTCTCCATGGAAATCAATAGTGCAGGGATGCTGAGGGAGTTTAAGCAACAAGCAGCACACAGCCTCATTCAAAAAGTGTGGAATAATTAATGAAGATAAATGTCAACATGTTAAACTTTTACCTCGTCTATCCTGCCACGTTTGGCAATTGGGGCCTTATCCACCACTTTCCCCCTGTTATCAGCTGCAGCCGCCATCTTTGACCTCTTTGTCTGGGGTTCATCCTCTTCACTCTCCTCCGTTTCGTCTTCATTCTCCTCTTCTTCCTCCTCTTCATCTTCCTCCTCACTGTCTTTCTGCTCAATTACTCTCTTGCGTTGTCCAGCTGCTGGTGGTTTTACCGATGGTTTAGCAAGAGACTAAATAGGAAACAGATGTTAGGGTATATTTCTAGTGTTACGATGCAGCTATGACGTGTATCTTACCCGCGAACTGCGGCTAGGTGGGGGTGTTTTGGCAGGCAATTTGGCAGTGGGCTTTGCTGCAGGGGACTTTGCAGCCGCTTTGGACTTGGATAAAGCAACCTTAGGTGGTGCAGGGGGAGGAGCAGGCGTCCGCGTGGGTCGCTGAGAGGGGGCGCGAGGTGGTGGAGTATTCTGTGCTGTCTTGAGGTGAGCTGGCAGAGGCGGAGATCGGGGGCGTGTTACAGCCCTCACTGAAGATCGACTTGCCTTAGGTTACAATAGGGGCAAACCACAACCAAATAACTAAAAATGCATGGTTATAGACAGCCACAATGTATCCCAAGGACATCCTCCATTGTTTTATACCAGTACAGGTTTCAAATATTAACCCTTGTGCAACCCTATGGCCCAAAACAGGCATTACATGTGTTTGTTATTTTATTGTATTACTGACATTTTCCCAGGGAGGTTTTTTTCTACAAGATTCTTTTAAAAATTGCATTGTGTTTTTGATTACAACGTTGTTACAATTGGATATAGACATAAAGTAAACACATTTTCACTTAAAACCACTTTCGGCCCCATTGACTACCGTTATATAACGGCGATTATTGAACAGACTAATCCTGGTAAATTACTCGACGGTTTCTGTGAAAACCAAATGAGTCTCATTCTTGCAGATTAAAAAAACAAAAAAATATAGTTTTGGTATAACTGTGCCCCTTAACCACCAGATGGTGTCATTGTAGCTCAGTATGCACTGAAAAAATAATATTTTTTGTCTACTGTATCAAAATGAATGTTGTCATGAATTGACCTATTCAATGCTGTTATTACCCAACCTCAAATATTCCACTCTGTAATGTACTTTAGAAGTATTGCATATTTTGCATCTTCCTACTATACAGGCCATAAAACAAAACCAAAAAAATCCAAAATAGTTCAAGGGTTGAAAGTAAAAAAACCCGAAACAAAACCAAACTTAACTTATTGCTAACTTACATATTAGCAGGACCCTTTGGATTCTGAGATAAAGTATGTATAGTTAACCTTCAGCTTACACAAGGGTTTAAGGGGAACTGCACTTTTCACAATCATTATTTAAAGACATGATGACGGATGTATTTAAAAAAAAAAACAGCATTCTAATACGTAAATAAAAGTCCACTTACAATGGAGGTGATGGGAAGTCTTTTTTTATTCCGCCCATAAAACCCAATTATTAACCATCCAAAAAACGCCAACAATACTGGATTTACATTTTCTGACTTGAATATTAACTGAGTATTAGTAATATTGTTATTATAAGCGGTAACTCAAACAAACTATTTTTAGCGGCGCTGGGGTCACAAGCTTGTGTGCCTATGTTGACATGGAGTGGTAAGCTGCTTCTTGCTTGTGGAAATTTATTGTAGATCATAAATAATAATTCTCACCTGAATAGTAGAAGGGTGAGGAAGTATTTCAACATGTTGGTACCCTTCGACAGCCAATTAGGACCCATAAATGACGAGAACGACACGAAAAGACGCTTGGTTCCACCCCTCTTTTTCTTTGCGAGGAATATGAGTCATTCTTCCGATAAAACTGGACTATAACAAGATTCTATCAATCGGCATCCTAATGACAGCAGACCTTGTACAGTAAGTGATGTTTTAATGTTTGTTGACTCATGAAATCTACAGTGAGTAATAATCAGTGGCAAAGAAAAAAAAAGCTGACGTCGTAATGCGTTTTTAAAAATGTATGTGCCACCGCGTATGCTTAAAATGAGCAGAATACATAAATATTAAATGTTATTATAAACTTGCCCGTGACCAAATCTGCTGGGTCAAAAGTATACATACAGCAACATACATTATAAATTTTGGTGAAATAGAAAAGTTACAATCAAATCAAATTAGCTTCATGGCATGGCCTATTAAACTTCATGTGAGTGATTATTATTGACGACACCTGTTGACTTCTCTGAGCCCATTTAAATAGGGCTCATGTGAGGCAGTCATTATACTGTTACAAAGGCGACAATGGGAAAGTCAAATGAACTCAGCACAGATCCGAAAAAAACAATCACTGACTTGAACAAGTCAGGAAAGTCATTTGGAGCCATTTCAAAGCAGCTTAAGGTACCAAGAGCAACTGTGCAGACAATTGTTCGTAAGTATAAAGTGCATCGCACAGTTTTGTCACTGCGACGATCAGAAACAAAACGCAAACTCACTATCACCTGCTGCTGAGAGACAATTGGTCAGGATGATCAAGAGTCAATCGAGTACCACCAAAAAGCAGGTCTGCAATGAATTGGAAGCTGCAGGTGTCAATGTCCACTGTCAAGCGTGTTTTGCATTGCCATGGACTGAGAAGCTACCATGCAAGAAGGAAGCCCTTGCTCCAGAAATGACACCTTAAGGCTCGTCTAAAGTTTGCTGCTGATCACATGGACAAAGATAAGACCTTCTGGAGGAAAGTTCTGTGGTCAGATGAAACACAAATTGAGCTGTTTGGCCACAATACCCTGCAGTATGTTTGGAGGAGAAAAGGTGAGGCCTTTAATACCAGGAGCACCAACCCTACCATCAAGCATGGTGGTGGTAGTATTATGCTCTGGGCCGGTTTTGCTGCCAATGGAACTGGTGCTTTACAGAGAGTAAATGGGACAATGAAAAAGGAGGGGCACCTCCAAAATCTTCAGGACAACCTAAAATCATCAGCCCAGAGGTTGGGTCTTTGGCGCAGTTGGATCTTCCAACGGGACAATGACCCCAAACACACATCAAAAGTGGTAAACAAATGGCTAAATCAGGCTAGAATTAAGGTTTTAGAATAGCCTTCCCAAAGTCCTGACTTAAACCCCATTGAGAAGATGTGGACAATGCTGAAGAAAAAAGTCCATGTCAGAATACCAACAAAATTAGCTGAACTGCACCAATTGTGTCAAGAGGAGTGGTCAAAAATTCAACCAGAAGCTTGCCAGAAGCTTGTGGATGGCTACCAAAAGCGCCTTATTGCAATGAAACTTTCCAAGGGACATGTAACCAAATATTAACATTGCTGTATGTATACTTTTGACCCAGCAGATTTGGTCACATTTTCAGTAGACACATAATAAATTCATAAAAGAACCAAAGTTCATGAATGTTTTTTGTGACACAAAAGTATGTGCTCCAAACACTCTATCACAAAAACATATTATTATTATTATTGGAAAACTTAAGACAGCCATGACATTGTTCTTAACAAGTGTATGTAAACTTTTGACCACGACTGTGTGTGCGTGTGTGTGTGTGTGTGTGTGTGTGTGTGTGTGTGTGTGTGTGTGTGTGTGTGTGTGTGTGTGTATATATATACCGGTATGTGTATACAAACTCTGTTTCCATACGAGTTGGGAAATTGTGTTAGATGTAAATATAAACGGAATACAATGATTTGCAAATCATTTTCAACCCATATTCAGTTGAATATGCTACAAAGACAACATATTTGATGTTCAAACTGATAAACATTATTTTTTTTTGCAAATAATCATTAACTTTAGAATTTGATGCCAGCAACACGTGGCAAAGAAGTTGGGAAAGGTGGCAATAAATACTGACAAAGTTGAGGAATGCTCATCAAACACTTATTTGGAACATCCCACAGGTGTGCAGGCTAATTGGGAACATGTGGGTGCCATGATTGGGTATAAAAACAGCTTCCCAAAAAATGCTCAGTCTTTCACAAGAAAGGATGGGGCGAGGTACACCCCTTTGTCCACAACTGCGTGAGCAAATAGTCAAACAGTTTAAGAACGTTTCTCAAAGTGCAATTGCAAGAAATGTAGGGATTTCAACATCTCCGGTCCATAATATCATCAAAAGGTTCAGAGAATCTGGAGAAATCACTCCACGTAAGCGGCATGGCCGGAAACCAACATTGAATGACTGTGACCTTCGATCCCTCAGACGGCACTGTATAAAAAACCGACATCAATCTCTAGGGACGGCGTGGCGCAGTGAAAGAATGGCCGTGCGCGACCCGAGGGTCCCTAGTACCAACCTCGTCATGTTCGTTGTGTCCTGAGCAAGACACTTCACCCTTGCTCCTGATGGGTGCTGGTTAGCGCCTTGCATGGCAGCTCCCTCCATCAGTGTGTGAATGTGTGTGTGAATGGGTAAATGTGGAAGTATTGTCAAAGCGCTTTGAGTACCTTGAAGGTAGAAAAGCGCTATACAAGTACAACCCATTTATCATTTATTTATTTAAAGGATATCACCACATGGGCTCAGGAACACTTCAGAAAACCACTGTCACTAAATACAGTTGGTCGCTACATCTGTAAGTGCAAGTTAAAGCTCTACTATGCAAAGCCAAAGCCATTTATCAACAACATCCAGAAACGCCGCCGGCTTCTCTGGGCCCGAGATCATCTAAAATGGACTCATGCAAAGTGGAAAAGTGTTCTGTGGTCTGACAAGTCCACATTTCAAATTGTTTTTGGAAATATGCGACATCGTGTCATCCGGACCAAAGGGGAAGCGAACCATCCAGACTGTTATCGACGCAAACTTCAAAAGCCAGCATCTGTGATGGTATGGGGGTGCATTAGTGCCCAAGGCATGGGTAACTTACACATCTGTGAAGGCACCATTAATGCTGAAAGGTACATACAGGTTTTGGAACAACATACGCTGCCATCTAAGCGCCGTCTTTTTCATGGACGCCCCTGCTTATTTCAGCAAGACAATGCCAAGCCACATTCAGCACGTGTTACAACAGCGTGGCTTCGTAAAAAAAAGAGTGTGGGTACTTTCCTGGTCTGCCTGCAGTCAAGACCTGTCTCCCATCGAAAATGTGTGGCGCATTATGAAGCGTAAAATACGACAGCGGAGACCCCGGACTGTTGAACAACTGAAGCTCTACATAAAACAAGAATGGGAAAGAATTCCACTTTCAACAATTAGTTTCCTCAGTTCCCAATCGTTTATTGAGTGTTGTTAAAAGAAAAGGTGACGTAACACAGTGGTGAACATGCCCTTTCCCAACTACTTTGGCACGTGTTGCAGCCATGAATTTCTAAGTTAATTATTATTTGCAAAAAAAAAAAAGTTTATGAGTTTAAACATCAAATATCTTGTCTTTGTAGAGCATTCAATTGAATATGGGTTGAAAAGGATTTGCAAATCATTGTATTCCGTTTATATTTAACACAATTTCCTAACTCATATGGAAACGGGGTTTGTATACCGTATATAAACATATATACATATATATACACACATATACATACATATATATATATATATACACAAATACATACATTTATATGTATATATGCATACATATATACACATACACATATATATATATATACATACATATATATATATATATATATATACATACAGGTAAAAGCCAGTAAATTAGAATATTTTGAAAAACTTGATTTATTTCAGTAATTGCATTCAAAAGGTGTAACTTGTACATTATATTTATTCATTGCACACAGACTGATGCATTCAAATGTTTATTTCATTTAATTTTGATGATTTGAAGTGGCAACAAATGAAAATCCAAAATTCCGTGTGTCACAAAATTAGAATATTACTTAAGGCTAATACAAAAAAGGGATTTTTAGAAATGTTGGCCAACTGAAAAGTATGAAAATGAAAAATATGAGCATGTACAATACTCAATACTTGGTTGGAGCTCCTTTTGCCTCAATTACTGCGTTAATGCGGCGTGGCAT
>NC_084559.2:33778145-33793145 GCF_033978685.3 Nerophis lumbriciformis | reverse complement strand
ACAATGCCACAGAACTTACCTGGAAAATTTGTAATGCATAACAATCTTGCTCCTTACAGCCTAAATTTCTTTATCACTGCCCTTCCGACTTTTGTTTAAGAACTTACCGTAATGAAGTAGACAGCATTAGGGATGGGTGATATGGCCCGAACGCCATATCGCGATATATATTGCAGCCTTCTGCGATAAGAATATATATCATGATATTTAATTTGGCAGGTAAATGATAATAAAATCATTGCAAAACTGGTTACAAAGGCTCCTAATTTGGCTGCTGACGTATGCTGTACATATTGCTTAATTTGCTGTTGTATTATTTTCTCAAAACTATTAAAATATATTTGCTCATTTACTAGTAATATTTGGGTAATTTCTGTGGTAGTATGGTTCTATCTACACTTCTGTTAAAATGCAAAAAAACCCACTTATTCTTCTGTTGCTTTATACTTTACATTAATTATGGGAGATAATACAAATTTGGGTATCGATACAATACCAAGTAATTACAGGGGCAGTATTGGTCATAACAATGCTGACACCGACACTTTAAATTATTAAGATTAGTGAATGATTACAATTTTTATTACAATTATGATTTAAAAACACGGGATGGCGGTAACAATTTCAGTTAAATATTTAACATTAATTCCTATAAAAGGGTCTGATTTAAATCCTTTCATTTTTGCCCTTTAAGCCCTCCTGTGTACAGATATTTATTTTCTGAGTTTGTAAACAATAACAAAAACATTTTTGATGATAAAGAATATTGATCTAACCACTATAGTATCGATTTGTTAACATTCAAGAGCTCTAGCTTAGCGGTTGACCGTTAATATATTCTATTTACAGTGTGTAGTGCAACATGTTTAGCTATTCTTTGTCCTCCAGTGACAATAGTATATTAACATATAATAGTATTTTTATATAACTTGTCACTTCATTTAATGAACATCTTGGGCATCTTTTACTAAATATAAATTTTTTTACTCTATTTTATCTGTTATTTTACATAACTTGTTACTTAGTTTTTTATTTATCTTTGTATCTAAGTGCTTTTCCTGTATTTTTGGTGCTACCTGCTGCTGGAACTAGAATTTCCCCGAAGGAACTTTCCCAAAGGAATTAATAATTACTTTTATGAAACATAGTTCATGGGTGTCAAACTCTGGCCCGCGGGCCAATTTCACTTGGCCCTTGAGGCGATATCAAATTAACACTAGAGCTGGCCCGCCGATTATATAGAGCGGCGGTGCCGCAGTAACACCGCTAATTCTCATACTTGCCAACCCTCCTGGGAGACTCCCAAATTTTAGTGCCCCTCCCGAAAATCGTCACGTCCACTTTTCATCCAGTCCAACAAGTGCTGGCCCAGTCACGCACACACAAGTGAATGCAAACGCATACTTGATCAACAGCGATACCCAGAACCCTTTGCAGCACTAACTCTTCCGGGACGCTACAAAATACACCCCCCGCTACCACCAAACCCCCGCCCCCTACACACACACACCTTGTAGCGTCCCGGAAGAGTTAGTGCTGCAAAGGGTTCTGGGGATTCTGTTGTGTTTATGTTGTGTTACGGTGCGGATGTTCTCCCGAAATGTGTTTGTCATTCTTGTTTGGTGTCGATTCACAGTGTGGCGTATATTTCTAACAGTGTTAAAGTTGTTTATACGGCCACCCTCAGTGTAACCTGTATCGCTGTTGATCAAGTATGCGTTGCATTCACATGTGTGTGCGTACAGAAGCCGCACATATCTTGTGACTGGGCCGGCACGTTGTTAGAATGGATGAAAAGCAGACGTGACGACAGCTCGTAGAGGATGTTAAAGGCAGTGCCTTTAAGGCACGCCCCCAAGACTGTGGTCCGGGTGGACTACAAGATATAATGACTGATGAACACCTTCGTTCGATAATGAAGGTTGCCTCAGCTCAAAGCCTGAGCCCCGACATTAATGAACTAGCATCCAAGAAAAGATGCCAGGTATCTGGCTTAGCCACATCAGATTAGATCAGTGTGTTGCAAACTGAGCAGTTTAAAGTCCTGAATGGTTGGTTTATTCATTGTTATTTTATTTTCAAAATTATTAGCCTGTGGAAAAAGTTAATGTTGATATTTACCTCAGAAGGCTGCAAATAGAAAAGAGGCATTCAATTTTTATTTAAATTGTATTTGATATGCCATTGATATTTTTTAATTATTATTATTTTTATTTGAAACTCGATTTTGCATGTCACTATGAAGTTATATACGCCTTGCTTGTTCAATATTCAATGCAAAACTTGTTTGGGTCCCTATTAAAAGGTTAATTTGTTCAACCTTGGCCCGCGGCTTTGTTCAGTTTTAAATTTTGGCCCACTCTGTATTTGAGTTTGACACCCCTGACGTAGTTTATTTGCTGCTATGGAGGCAAATATTGCTGATTTAGTGGTGGCTTTGCACTGTGGAGGGACATTAGTCACTAGCGCGAATGCTACACCGCGTTGAGGACGCGGTCGTTTGCTTGACGCTGTTAAAGTTGCAGCACACAGCTGGAATGTGTCAACATGCATTATCTAGATATAATGGTACTGTTAAAAGCTGTATGGTCGGTCAAATTTATAGCATATATATTGTATTGTAGCCAGCATTAAATTAAAATTGTTCATTGAGGATGTTACTGTATTTAATTCACGCCAATGCCGTGGCAGCTTTTACAGAAAGACCAGACCAATCGTCTTGAACTTTGTAAAGGAGTCGGGTAAGAAATGAGCAAGATTTCAGTTTTAACAACATTTTTGGTCAATAGTAGATGTATACCGTATTTTTCGGACTATAAGTCGCAGTTTTTTCATAGTTTGGCCGGGGGTGCGACTTATACTCAGGAGCGACTTATGTGTGAAATTATTAACACATTACCGTAAAATATCAAATAATATTATTTAGCTCATTCACGTAAGAGACTAGACGTATAAGATTTCATGGGATTTAGCGATTAGGAGTGACAGATTGCTTGGTAAACGTATAGCATGTTCTATATGTTATAGTTATTTGAATGACTCTTACCGTAATATGTTACATTAACATACCAGGCACGTTCTCAGTTGGTTATTTATGCGTCATATAACGAACACTTATTCAGCCCGTTGTTCACTATTCTTTATTTATTTTAAATTGCCTTTCAAATGTCTATTCTTGGTGTTAGGTTTTATCAAATAAATGTACCCCAATAATGCGACTTATACTCTAGTGCGACTTATACTGTATGTTTTTTTTCTTCTTTATTATGCATTTTCGGCCGGTGCAACTTAAACTCCGGAGCAACTTATACTCCGAAAAATACGGTATATATTTTGACTCTGAAAGTCAAATGCTCCTCACCTATGTTAGTGTCTTTCCAGTACTGAGCCAGATGTTCCCCCATTGACTTAAGTAAATGGCGATACTCTTTAGCATCAGCAAAGTCTTGCTTATTGTGAGTAGGCTCAAGAACTAAATATGGGACATCTACTACGCCGACAACACCTCCGCAGGCCCTGTGTGAAGCAAGGACATTGTAAAACCTCTTAAGCACAATCATTTGTATTAAATAAAGTCAAGTGTGCGCACTACTCACATGCCTCCCTCAAGCTGAGGGCCGGTCTTCTCGTACATTTTGATAAGACGAGAGCAGTTATACACAAACATCCCATCCAGGTCCCTCTGTTCAATGTTCACTCCAAAAATAAAGTTCAACTCTTTGGGCTCTTTTAACGCTCTGAAATAAAAAATAAGCGACTAAGCCTGTGTTGGTATTCTGATGTTTTTATATTGCAAGACAATGAATATACTGACTGAAGCAGAGGCATGCTGTTGGGATTTTTTTTTTAACTTGCATTCCATAAAAAACACCAGTATAAGTGAAGCGCTAACATTTTGAATATTGTGCAAAAGTTAGTTAATTGCAGCAATTAGATTTGCAAAGTGAAACTAATATCAGCTCATAACAGACAAATAAAATATTTCAAGATTTATTTTTTATATAAGTTTAATTAGTATGGCTTACAGCCTGTGAAAATCTTGAATTGAAAATCACAGAAAATTTGGGGTTTTCAAAAACTAAGTTACGATCATCAAAATTGTAACAAATTAAGTATTGACATATCTCACTTTGCATGTAAGACATTTATATGACATATTAGTTTCACATTTGAAGTTGAACTGCTAACATTAATGAACTTTTGCACTATTAAAATGTTTTGAGTTCCACCCGTAAGTAAGATCTACTGTGTATATAGTTTCTATCATACTTTTGTTTGGCCTCTAGAATTATTTTCTTCATGTCAGCGTCCCGTCTGAGCATCATGGCCGAATCCTGAACCTTCCTCAGGATAGTCTGAAAGACAAGAAACGGGGAGGGATACGCTAGCTCTCAATAACCCTGAGCAGTTAAAATGTACCTTAAAGAGATCAGGCGTTTACCCGAGAGTCTTTTGACACATCCTCTCCAAGTCTAGCCTCCATTGCCAAACGCTTGCTCTCAGATTCTCTGGCTTTGTCCTCCGCTTGAATTGTTGGAAGAATGACCAATTTAATTTATGAATGTTAAAAAGGCCAATAAGGGATGATAAAGGTGGATGTGTATCACTCATTTACCAAGTTTAGCGAGATGATCTGCTTTCTTGACTTCTTGCTCGGCACGTGTTTTAAAACGAGTTGATGAGTACTTATAAACTCTGCAAAAGGAGAAAGAACGTCAATGAACGCCTGTCGCAGGATTGTTAATGTTATAATACACATCTTGCGACATTACCTTGGTTTGTAAAGACAGCAGGACAACCTTTTGGTCCTCACTTTATGTCCCTGTATAAAAATCCTCATGCGAGGGTCGATGTACAACACAGCTGCGTATGCTCTGAACGACCTCCTCTCTGGTTTCCTGTAAGCGAGTGGGTGGCGCAGCAATTGTTGTTTGCTCAAGGTGTGATATTTTGTTCAACTTGAATTAAAATATAATTGCTCTGTGCTCACACTCCTTCTGTAGGTGTTCCAGCCATCAGTATGTCCTGATGATCCGTCTCTACATCCAGCTCTGGTTCTCTGTTGTCCATAAGCTTCAGATTATAGATGATCACCAATGTTCCTTCACACGTACCACAAATTAGGCAATCACAATGGGTCAAGCATCTCAGAAGGATAAATATACAGTAGTACCTCAACGTTTGAGCTTAATTGGTCCTGTCGTGGCGCTTTTAACTCAAAACACTTGTATTTTCAAATCAATGTCTCCCATTGAAATTTATTTTTGGATATTAAAAAAACATACATTATGTATTGTTTTCATTTCTACGTGTTTTCCTTGTGAAGTAGTTGTTTCTATAACTGTACTTTACTGTAATGTTTTTTATTATTTCTTCTGCTAAAATCAATTTAATTGGGGCTTGCGCCCACCAAAAACTACACACTTAACATGCCCTTTAAAAAAAAAACTTTGAAATGACAAATATTGTATCAAAATAATACTTTAGAAAGTACTGCTACCAGCTACTGTAGTTTAAAAAAATAAATAAAAATAAAGTAGTAACATGCAGCATTTTATCTTGGAGAGTGGACTTCTACGGTATCTCCATCCAGCTGCTTCTTTGTCAAACACACCATTAGCAGCTTTTCAATAATTTAACGGATAATTGTCCACCATCTAGATATAATTTGAAAATCCTTGGTTGGTGTTATCTACTCAATCTGCTTCAGTATGGTGCAGACTCGCAGCAACATGCTCAAATTGCCTTACCAAGTGAACTACACGGTCAGTCATGTTTTTGATACCTACAATGAATTTAGTCTTTTCTGATGTAATAAAATGTTGGATACATTATAAGATTAATGCATTATGGCGTGAGCTTGCACGTAGTTTTGGATGCCTCTGTTTGCGGGATTTTGGGGTCCGGCAGCTATGTTGTGACGTCACTACAAGGTGGAAGCACTTATTTGGACATGAATGGTGCGTTCCAGTTGTACCGTATTTTTCGGACTATAAGTCGCAGTTTTTTTCATAGTTTGGCCAGGGGTGCGACTTATACTCAGGAGCGACTTATGTGTGAAATTATTAACACATTACCGTAAAATATCAAATAATATTATTTAGCTCATTCACGTAAGGGACTAGACGTATAAGATTTCATCGTATTTAGCGATTAGGAGTGACAGGTTGTTTGGTAAACGTATAGCATGTTCTACATGTTATAGTTATTTGAATGACTCTTACCATGTTACGTTAACATACCAGGCACGTTCTCAGTTGGTTATTTATGCGTCATATAACATACACTTATTCAGCCTGTGGTTCACTATTCTTTATTTATTTTAAATTGCCTTTCAAATGTCTATTCTTGGTGTTGGGTTTTATCAAATAAATTTCCCCCAAAAATGCGACCTATACTCCAGTGCAACTTATATATGTTTTTTTCCTTCTTTATTATGCATTTTCGGCCGGTGCGACTTATACTCCGGAGCGACTTATACTCCGAAAAATACGGTACTGGGAAGTTGGAATTTCCCCTCCAGGTCGGGTTTCCTACGCAGAAGGCAGAGTATTCACTACTCCTGCGTTGGCTTCAAAATGGCAAATAATAATAGAGGCTTCCAAAATATCTTTTAGCACTTATGACTAGTTTTTTTTTGCACTAAATTATCTGGATACGATGAATTGTCGGACATTTATAGCATATATAGAAATGTTACTGTAGTACCGGTACAATGCTTCTCAATTATTTTCTGTTGCACCCCTATAGAAAGAAGAAAATATTAAGCACACCCCCCACTTCTGTTTAGCTTCTGTTGTATAGTAGATTTGACAGTAGTTGCAGTTTTGAGACACAAGATGGCAGTAGTATATATATAAACTCGTAGTTTGGGAAGCTACGAGTTAGACCGAGATCTTGGAAGTGCGAGGATGTTGCTGCACTGTCTGCATTAAAACCAACCAAACACATTTTTGTTCTTGTTATTGATATATCGTATCTTTATATATCAAGATACGACAGTTTCTCTTATCACTCCATGCAGAGAATCAACAGCGACACAAGATGGTGCAAGCAAATATGATAGTTGATACTGTTACCCGATTGCCAGTTAGCATGTCCCTTCCATTGCTCAGTGATCCCTTCCTGTTTGTTCATGCAATGAATTTTACTTCGTAACTTCCGGTTTCTTTCAACCAAAATATCTAACAATTTATCGAAAGCATTTTATTTTGATATCGATCAAATGTCTATCGTGAAATAAAATGACACCATTTTATCGCCCTACCCCTAAAGGTATCCTTATAAACATTAAAGAAAACAAACAAAACTTTTTTTTCTTAGATCAACAAAGAATAACTTTTTAAAATTCTGTGACTGTAAAATAAAAGATTAAAAGTGCATATTGATTTCCGACATCGTAACTGGAAGGCTCATAATTCTGCTGTGACATCATTCTCAGCTCCGACTTTCAACTTCCGAGGTTAATGGAATGTACCATAAATTAAGCTCTGAGCTAAAGGAGGCAGAGCTCCTCTCCGTCTGCTTCATGCCATGAGGAAACACAAAACATTGTAAGATAATATTGTTTTAATCTAATCGTGGCATGAACATAACACCGACTTGCGACATGCAGTGACAACTGTTACATGAATGCTTCTAAAAGCAGCTTTTTCAAAGCACTCTCTGAAGCGATCAGTTTGTACAAGTGTACCTAATGTTGTTGCCGGAGAATCTATACAAAGTTTACTAAGTTAGTTTTCGACCGTGAATGGAAAAATAATTGTGGTAACGATTTGAAGATATATATGTTTTTTTTTTACCAAGTGTACATCTTTAGAAGATAAATTATGAATCTTTAAGAGAAGGTGGGGCATCGTTTCATTTGCAATCAGGGAACGCCTCCAGAATCGAACAGCTTTCAGACAAAAGAAAATGGAGTATAAAGGTGACTGTGGACCGAAATGTACACCAAAGCAGATCCAATACATATTATCGAGACCACAAAGAAGAGTTTAAAATGTAATTATAATCGTCATAGGTCCCCTTTCACTCAAGGAATATCATCCGCTTCTTCTCAGCACTGTTTCTCACCCAATTTCTTTCTTTGCATGGTTGGAGAAACAAATTTAGGTTGATCTCTTATTATAAACTAATGTTAGATAGTAAGACCAGCTGTATTAGCCAATTTTACGTATGTTCACTGTGACATTTACTACGCCAACTAATGGCGAGGGTGATTGTAACTCAAATTTTTGCTTGTCTCTTAAAGTACCAGTATAATGAAAAAAAACATGTGATGCTGAATTGTGTTTCATTGTATCCAATAAACCATATCCAATTGTATTTCCAATCTGCAAAGTATGTAAAAATATCCTCTAAACATCACAAATTGCCACAATTTCAGACAGAGATTGTGAATATTCCGCTCAGAATGTACATTTCTGTAGATTCAGTGTCGGATGACATCACGGTGGAAATTCATCTGCACTTTGCCCATATCAGCAGATCAGTCATAACAGAAATACGCAGAAATTGAAAAGATATGTGCTGTCTATCATTCACAACCCCTATGTACGACAAGAACACATGTTTTTCTTTTTTTATGTACTCTAAATCATGAATAAATAAATAACTAAAAAGTCAGCTAACAATTGAGTCAACGGGGGCCCTTTATTCCGCCCACAAAGCCATCTAAATAACAAACTAAAAACCTTTCTTTTTACATATTGTGACCTGAATATTAACCAAATAAACACAATATTGTTATTATAAGCACTGACGCAGACAAACAGAGAAGTAGCTAGTTAATCACAGAGAAGTAGCTAGTTAATGCTGCTGTACTTTGGGCCGGTTGGTGTCCTGCTGCTGCATTGCGTCTTGGCTCGTCAAAGTTATTCTAGATTATAAATCATGCCTCTTATCTGGATAAGAGAATTTAGCCATAATTCGAGAAGTTGTTCATCTGTGACATTCAATTTAGTTTGTATTTCTTGTTTAGCCCTTAACAATACTGCTACAAGTACATGATGCTATAGTGTTTTACTAAAGTTGGATCTGTTTAGCGCACAGCTTTTAAAACTTGTAGTTCATCCTCCTTATATTCAGGCTAAAAAATATAAGGTTCTGGATAGGCATGTAACGGTATCAAATCTCACGGTACAATATTATTTTGGTATTAAGGCCACGGTATGATATTATTGTGGTATATGTCCTAAAAAAAGAAAGCTTAAAAATGTTATATTGTGTAAAATGAAATCACAGGAATGTTTAGGATAAACATACTTACTGAACAAAAACAATGTTAAACTGTTCTAATCATATGTATTACTACCAACATCAATTTTTAAGTGCAAAGAATTGTGCAGGGACGTCCACTGTTTTAAGCAAATATATATAAAACAAACTTACAGTTGCATGTCTTTAAAGTGACAATGTAAACATCCAGTGTAAAATAATATTGTTAACTTCAGTGTCTTTCAACTTTACTTTCTGACAAGCAGTGTCCTCTATAGTGAACATGTTTGTATAAATCTGAAAAATGCTGATTCTCAGAAAAGTTAAACATTTTAACTTTTAACAATGTAAATACCTCACAAACTGATATTTGGCTTCAAAAATATTTTCTGGGTGACTGTTTATGAGGTGGCGTTTTGTCCAAGGTGTACACTGCCTTCCGCCTGAGTGCAGCTGGATAGGCTCCAGCCCGCACGATACATCGAGAGAACCAAGTAGTGGAAAAATAGATGGATGGATTGAGGATTGATCAAGTAGTTATTCAGTTTCCTCATATTTACTCCGTTTAACTTTTTTTTTAGGTTACTATCTCCATGCTGTGCAACGTGACAGGCTGGTTCTGTGTCTGTCGCCTTGGAAACACTGGAGACGAAAGCATTGCTTTGCAGAACTCACTTTCTTACCTCTGGCAATGAGGTTATATTTTCGTCAGGGTTTGTTAGCAGCATAAGTCAAAATTGTTGTGGATAGATTTTGGTGATATTTTTCAGGAAATATCCCAAAAAACAATTCCTCTCATCAACTACGAACATACTACTCTTTCTGCTTACAGCATTCCATGCCCCCACTTTGGCGCACCACGCTGCTCAAAGGATTCGGTTTATTTTCAGAACTACACTTCAAGTTTGTGTTTGACACCGTCAGGCGTCACAGCATTATTGTGAGGACTTTGAAACCGAAATACCGCGGTATCTACTGTACTGTTACAATCCTAGTTCTAGATCATAATTTGCCACAAAGTGATCGTTCTTGGCTCTCACAAAGTCTGCTTGAATAGCATTGTTGTTGATGGTAAAGGGATCTGTGGTTCCCACCTCTACGTCACAGAGCAGGTGACTGGCCTGCTCATTATCTCTCAAAATGGCTCGGGAATCTCAGACATATTTTGATCATACCTAATTACGCGCAAACTTTGTAAGTCTTCCAGTGTAATAAATCAGATATATATATGATAATAGCTTCAACATAGAGGCAACTTTTTCATTATGCTGGTACTTTAAAGTATAACAATTAGTCAAAAGACAGCTTTATCTCAAAATACTCTTAAGTTGAGGTACCACTGTACAAAGAAAATGACACATTTGAAGGCGACATGTACAGTTGAGGGTTGCCACACATAGGCATGTGCTTACCGCTGCTACTTTCAATTTTGCTGAACTGCTCCATCAATTCTTGTTGGCTTTTAAAAGGAGAGTATTTGAAAATCAGCTCGGTCTCAGTGGCGTACTTCTCTGGGTCAGACGTCAATGGCTCTTTAGTCACTAAATCCCAGGAAGGTAGAGGCACTATTACCTGAAGATGACAGGATGGGAACATTTTACAACACAATAGGGTCCTTAATGTTAAAAATCAAATCAAATGTATAACAGATCCATTATTCATAGAGTATCAATATAAACCACACACTTTCAGGCAGAATATATTTGGTTGCAGGTAATTAAATGTCAAGCAACAACCAACCTCATCGAGTCCTTCTTCTTCATGAAAAGTCCTCGACAGAAAAAGGCAGGTTAGATTGTTGCCCTTTTTTGTAAACAGGATGAAATCTTTCCCAATACGCATGGATCCCCTGTCAAAGAATACAATCAAAAAAAGTTTCAATAAATAAATGTGCCAAAAACATATACGTGCCAGCCACATTATTTCACAATCACAAAAGACCTGAGGAGCTTACGATTTCAGCCCATTTCCATATTGGCCAATCTGAGTTGAGTCTGGGGACCGTTTGCTTGACTTTCCAAACTGGATCACATGCGTTGCATCGCCTAATTAGGAAAACACATAAATCATATTCAAATTTTAACACATATAAGAAGAACATCTGCCTGAGACTCAAATATTAAATCCACATTAAACACAATAAGGAACTAAAATAGGGCTGTCAAACGATTCAAATATTTCATCGCAATTTGCATTTTGTCCATAGTTAACTTGTCATTAATCGCAATTAATCACATTTCTTTTCTTTAATAAATGACAGATCATATTCAAGTTTTTAATACTATAAACATGTGTATGCTTTATGAAAATGTTTGCATGCAGCTCAGCACAAAATTTCAAGGCTCACACTAGCCCACTTTAGAACATGATTGACATATTACATTAAAATAATGTAATAACATCCTATAGTGTTAAGTCTCTTTTCAATTTGTAATTATGTGTATTTTCCTAAAATATACTTTCCAATTCGTCCAAATTAGGTTTTCTTCACATTGTAGAATAATTTGAACAGAGTAGAGTTTAAGTGCAAATTTTCAGGGATCTAAATGAAATTTTACCTAAGCTCAACTGCACCAGTGCACATTAATCGATGTGTCAGCAAAAATAGCTTCAACATAAATACCCTGGAATTAGCACAAAAGCTAAATTGCATCCATCCGTCCTAAAGCAGGTAGAAAAACACAGACACACAGTATGACACATAGACAATACGGACACACTAGACAAATAATAACACCACAGGTACAAATAATCAGAGTTTTAAAAGTTTGGCACGTTTTCCTTTTTTTTAATTCTCGCCTTTTCAACGCTATCCAAGCTCTTTTTACTTCCCATTTGCTTGTTTTACTTGATCTCACAAGCAGCGCATGAGCCCAAATAGTACCTTCCTGCTTGTGACTGGGATGCCAGTGCATTTTCCAGTACTTACGCTGTGGATCGACGGTCACACATGACTCTCACACGTTAAACATAGTGCCGTTAAAGGGAATTATCGTTAACTCGTTATTAGCGCGTTGACTTTGACAGCCCTAAACTAAACATGACCCGATGGCCATGTCCACATTAACACGGGTAGTTTCAAAAACGCAAATCCGGGGTTAAAACGATCTCCCTCTATTTGAGTGTAGTTTTGAAACAGTCTCTGTCTACACACAAATGCATATACCAGCTGTCATGCACATTTTGTCCAATCAGAAACCCGGAAAAGCAGCAAAAGCTGACTTGGTGGCATTACCTCTGTTATTATGTTTGATTTAATATACTAAACGTTAGGGCTGGGCAATATATCGAGTTTGTAAGATATATCGATATATTTTTAAACAAGATATGAATTAAGAAAATATCGTAATATCGATATAATTTTTTTCACATTAAAATGACCAAAAACCGCTTATTTGTTGTGTTCCTTGTTCGCCCTGCTTCCCACTCCCTCGCAACACTCCAAGTGCTATTAAACCCCTCCCCTTCCTCCTTCCAAGACGTGCTTGCACTATCTCACCCACTGCCCTGACCCACAACAACAACACAAAATATACTGGAAAGATCAATGATTGGTTGGTTTACGTATAAGAAAATCCATGATTGGTTGGTTGGTTGGTTTAAAATGAGTCACGATTGGTTAAGAGTAGGGCAAAACCTTACGGACGGGCCAATCAGAGCCAAGATAGGGCGGGTCATCCAACCAGGAAAGGAAATCACAAAGAGGAGCACATCCCAAATGACGACGAGAAAGTCGGAGAAGAGAAGAGAGAATTTTCAAGCGAAATGTACGCCGAAGTGAGGAAGATCATAACCGCACTATTAAGTAAAGTCACTTACTTTGCGCTGACCACTTTTAGTCGGACCACAGAACCGTACGTGACAGTCCATTACATCGTCGACTGGGAATTAAAAAGTGCCTGCCTGCAAATTAATTTTTTATCTGAGTTTGATACATGTTGTATTATTTGCACAACTATGTTATTTATTTTATACAGAAACAATATTTTTCTCTTGTATTTATGTTATGTAATTCTGTACTACTTAAACAGTTTATTTTCTGTGCTGTAAGTACCCATCTTGACAAACTGGGTTAATAAAAGTTACAAACGTTTACAGTACATTTGTCATTCACTTCAATTTCAGTGAATATCGCTCAAAAATGAATATCCTTATATGTATATTTTAACCAAAAAATATATCGAGATATATATCGAATATCAAGTTTAAGCAAAAATATATCGAGATATACTTTTTCGTCCATATCGCCCAGCCTTGCTAAATGTACAATTACAATTAAATTATCTTTGAAACCAGCCTGAAATTGCACAAAGCCTCTGGAACTTTTTTTAAGTGCCTAAAGCATGCCTGTGTTGCTGAAACCCAACATTTGAGGAATTATAACATGTTTTTTGAGGAATTATAACATGTTTAATCAGCAACATGATGATATATATGGGCATGTGTGGTGAAGTGTACATTATTTCTAAAATCAGTGCACCCTAACAAGGAGCCAAGGAAACCACTTCAATGTTTAAGTCCCTAAAGCAGACGGATGTGTGTCTGTCCCATGGAATTATAACACATTTAATCATCAATATAGTGGTACATGTGCAATGAAGTGTACGGTATATTGTTTTTAACATCAGTACACACTAACAAGGAGGAAGGATACATCATTGGTTTATTTTAGTCACTCAGGCGCATTATACCCGCACACACAGTAGCGCCCAGCTCCATCTACACAAATGAAACACACGCAAGTTGACTTCATGATCAGTTGTAAAAACATGAGATAATGTTGCACCTTTCTTATGACACAAAGCTAAAAGTCTTGCTTGTCAAAGTTGTTCCATCAGCTGGAAGTCTGACAACGATCATATCCCAAACAGTTGACTGTCATTGACGTCTGGCAAGAGTGTCGGAAAGCCCAGTTTGGTGCCTCTTCTTTTATCAATGTATAGTGAAAATGGCAGCATGTTCACATTCAAACATACAATAAGTCTTCTTAGTGTGTGAAAGCCAGCAAGGCAGGGTTGTTGAGCGTGACGTCATCAGATGAGTACTAGTCTCCGTTTGAGCCGTGTGCACGCATATGCTGAGGGGAGAGTTTTGGAACTCTTCACCTTGGCCAGCGTTTGCAAAACTGCGTTTTTAAGGACAAAAGTATGTGTGGACAAGAGGCCTAAATGCAGAAATAAGTATACGTTTATTAAGTATCCGTGTTTGTATGGACTAGGCCTAAAGGTCTGAGATGCTATTGTGACACCTACTTGAGTCCATTCCAATGCCGTCGTCGAGAAAACACAGCATGTAGCCGCCCCGCAGCTCTGGCTTTTTCTCTGTTAACAGAGTATAAAGGTGTCAAGTAGCTGAAATGTCAATTGTTAGTGTATTCTTTGTTGAAATATACCTGTGTAAATGTCAATTCTTGTGGCGTTGGCATCTCTGCAAAACGAAAACAATCATGTGATTACAAAACAAACATTTTAGTGCTTAATATCAGCTATAAAATCAACACACACACCTGGAATTGTCCACAAGCTCTGCTAGAGCTCCAAATAAGAACTCATGGGTTGTCCTGAAACCAAATACCATTCAGGTTATTCAGTCAATAAAAGACACACTAAGCATTAGTTATAGGGGGGAGAGTAATCAGGAGGGATACAGCGTCATACTATGAGATGTTTTAAACATAACTCATATAATCTCAATTTAAACCACTAGCACAACTCATGTAACCTGACTCTCGCCAGATCCTTGTAGTTTGCTGAGCTCCACACAAGGATCTGGGACTCCTCAATA